>NW_027518572.1:0-22003 GCF_051622035.1 Arctopsyche grandis
ATCTGAGCCTAACTATCACCGAAATCAAAGAATTAGACATTGCCAAAATATCCACAAAACGTACTTACCTCACAATACCTAACCCAACCTAACCTAACCATCACCAAAGTCAGAGAATCCAACATTGCCAAAATATCCAAAAAAAATTAAAACCCCACCAAACCTAAGCATCTGAACCTAACCATCACCGAAATCGAATTAATGGACATTGCCAAAATATCCACAAAACGAGCTTTCCTCACTATACTTTATCCAACCTAACCTAACCATCACCGAAGTCAGAGAATTCGACATTGCCAAAATATCCACAAAAAGTTCTTATCCTACCAAACCTCACCAATCTGAGCCTAACCATCAACGAAATTAAAGAATTAGACATTGCCAAAATATCTACAAAACATGCTTACCTCACAGTACCTAACCCAACCTAACCTAACCATCACCGAAGTCAGAGAATTCGACATTGCCAAAATATCCACAAAAAGTTCTTGTCCTACCAAACCTCACCCATCTGAACCTTACCATCACCGAAATCAAAAAATTGGACATTGATAAATAATCCACAAAACGTGTTTACCTCACAATACCTAACCCAACCTAACCTCACCATCACCGAAGTCAGAGAATTCGACATTTCCAAAATATCCACAAAAAGTTCTTATCCTACCAAACCTCACCCATCTGAACCTAACCATCACCGAAATCAAAGAATTAAACATTGCCAAAATATCCACAAAACGTGCTTACCTCACAATACCTAACCCAACCTAACCTAACCATCACCGAAGTCAGAGAATCCAACATTGCCAAAATATCCAAAAAAAGTTAATACCCCACCAAACCTCACCCATCTGAACCTAACCATCACCGAAATCAAAGAATTGGATATTGATAAATAATCCACAAAACGTGTTTACCTCACAATACCTAACCCAACCTAACCTAACCATCACCGAAGTCAGAGAATTCGACATTGCCAAAATATCCACAAAAAGTTCTTGTCCTACCAAACCTCACCCATCTGAACCTAACCATCACCGAAATCAAAGAATTGGACATAGCGAAAATATCCACAAAACGTGCTTACCTCACAATACCTAACCCAACCTAACCTAACCATCACCGAAGTCAGAGAATTTGACATTGCCAAAATATCCACAAAAAGTTAATACCCCACCAAACCTCACCCATCTGAACCTAACCATCACCGAAATCAAAGAATTGGATATTGATAAATAATCCACAAAACGTGTTTACCTCACAATACCTAACCCAACCTAACCTAACCATCACCGAAGTCAGAGAATTCGACATTGCCAAAATATCCACAAAAAGTTCTTGTCCTACCAAACCTCACCCATCTGAGCCTAACCATCACCGAAATCAAAGAATTAGACATTGCCAAAATATCCACAAAACGTACTTACCTCACAATACCTAACCCAACCTAACCTAACCATCACCAAAGTCAGAGAATCCAACATTGCCAAAATATCCAAAAAAAATTAAAACCCCACCAAACCTAAGCATCTGAACCTAACCATCACCGAAATCGAATTAATGGACATTGCCAAAATATCCACAAAACGAGCTTTCCTCACTATACTTTATCCAACCTAACCTAACCATCACCGAAGTCAGAGAATTCGACATTGCCAAAATATCCACAAAAAGTTCTTATCCTACCAAACCTCACCAATCTGAGCCTAACCATCAACGAAATTAAAGAATTAGACATTGCCAAAATATCTACAAAACATGCTTACCTCACAGTACCTAACCCAACCTAACCTAACCATCACCGAAGTCAGAGAATTCGACAATGCCAAAATATCCACAAAAAGTTCTTATCCTACCAAACCTCACCCATCTAAACCTAACTATCACCGAAATCAAAGAATTAGGCTTGACAAAATATCCACAAAACGTGCTTACCTCACAATACCTAACCCAACCTAACCTTACCATCACCGAAGTCAGAGAATTCGACAATGCCAAAATATCCACAAAAAGTTCTTATCCTACCAAACCTCACCCATCTGAACCTAACCATCACCGAAATCAAAGAATTAGGCTTGACAAAATATCCACAAAACGTGCTTACCTCACAATACCTAACCCAACCTAACCTTACCATCACCGAAGTCAGAGAATTCGACATTGCCAAAATATCCACAAAAAGTTCTTATCCTACCAAACCTCACCAATCTGAGCCTAACCATCAACGAAATTAAAGAATTAGACATTGCCAAAATATCTACAAAACATGCTTACCTCACAGTACCTAACCCAACCTAACCTAACCATCACCGAAGTCAGAGAATTCGACATTGCCAAAATATCCACAAAAAGTTCTTATCCTACCAAACCTCACCCATCTGAACCTAACCATCACCGAAATCAACGAATTGGACATAGCGAAAATATCCACAAAACGTGCTTACCTCACAATACCTAACCCAACCTAAGCTAACCATCACCGAAGTCAGAGAATTTGACATTGCCAAAATATCCACAAAAAGTTCTTATACTACCAAACCTCACCCATATGAACCTAACCTTCACCGAAATCAAAGAATTCGACATTGCCAAATTATCCACAAAACGTGCTTTCCTCACAATACCAAACCTAACCTAACCTAACCATCACCGAAGTCAGAGAATTCAACATTGCCAAAATATCCACAAAAAGTTCATACCCCACCAAACCTCGCTCATCTGAACCTAACCATCACCGAAATCGAAGAAATGGACATTGCCAAAATATCCACAAAACGTGCTTACCTCACAATACCTCACCCAACCTAACCTAACCATCACCGAAGTCAGAGAATTCGACAATGCCAAAATATCCACAAAAAGTTCTTATCCTACCAAACCTCACCCATCTGAACCTAACCATCACCGAAATTAAAGAATTAGGCTTGCCAAAATATCCACAAAACGTGCTTACCTCACAATACTTTACCCTACCTAACCTTACCATCACCGAAGTCAGAGAATTCGACATTGCCAAAATATCCACAAAAAGTTCTTATCCTACCAAACCTCACTTATCTGAATCTAACCATCACCGAAATCAAAGAATTAGACAATGATAAAATATCCACAAAACGTGCTTACTTCACAATACCTAACCCAACATAACCTAAACATCACCGAAGTCAGAGAATTCGACATTGCCAAAATATCCACAAAAAGTTCTTATCCTACCAAACCTCACCCATCTGAACCTAACCATCACCGAAATCAAAGAATTAGACATTGCCAAAATATCCACAAAACGTACTTACCTCACAATACCTAACCTAACCTAACCTAACCATCACCAAAGTCAGAGAATCCAACATTGCCAAAATATCCAAAAAAAATTAATACCCCACCAAACCTAAGCATCTGAACCTAACCATCACCGAAATCGAATTAATGGACATTGCCAAAATATCCACAAAACGAGCTTTCCTCACTATACTTTATCCAACCTAACCTAACCATCACCGAAGTCAGAGAATTCGACATTGCCAAAATATCCACAAAAAGTTCTTATCCTACCAAACCTCACCAATCTGAGCCTAACCATCAACGAAATTAAAGAATTAGACATTGCCAAAATATCTACAAAACATGCTTACCTCACAGTACCTAACCCAACCTAACCTAACCATCACCGAAGTCAGAGAATTCGACATTGCCAAAATATCCACAAAAAGTTCTTATCCTACCAAACCTCACCCATCTGAACCTAACCATCACCGAAATCAAAGAATTAAACATTGCCAAAATATCCACAAAACGTGCTTACCTCACAATACCTAACCCAACCTAACCTAACCATCACCGAAGTCAGAGAATCCAACATTGCCAAAATATCCAAAAAAAGTTAATACCCCACCAAACCTCACCCATCTGAACCTAACCATCACCGAAATCAAAGAATTGGATATTGATAAATAATCCACAAAACGTGTTTACCTCACAATACCTAACCCAACCTAACCTAACCATCACCGAAGTCAGAGAATTCGACATTGCCAAAATATCCACAAAAAGTTCTTGTCCTACCAAACCTCACCCATCTGAACCTTACCATCACCGAAATCAAAAAATTGGACATTGATAAATAATCCACAAAACGTGCTTACCTCACAATACCTAACCCAACCTAACCTCACCATCACCGAAGTCAGAGAATTCGACATTTCCAAAATATCCACAAAAAGTTCTTATCCTACCAAACCTCACCCATCTGAACCTAACCATCACCGAAATCAAAGAATTAAACATTGCCAAAATATCCACAAAACGTGCTTACCTCACAATACCTAACCCAACCTAACCTAACCATCACCGAAGTCAGAGAATCCAACATTGCCAAAATATCCAAAAAAAGTTAATACCCCACCAAACCTCACCCATCTGAACCTAACCATCACCGAAATCAAAGAATTGGATATTGATAAATAATCCACAAAACGTGTTTACCTCACAATACCTAACCCAACCTAACCTAACCATCACCGAAGTCAGAGAATTCGACATTGCCAAAATATCCACAAAAAGTTCTTGTCCTACCAAACCTCACCCATCTGAACCTAACCATCACCGAAATCAAAGAATTGGACATAGCGAAAATATCCACAAAACGTGCTTACCTCACAATACCTAACCCAACCTAACCTAACCATCACCGAAGTCAGAGAATTTGACATTGCCAAAATATCCACAAAAAGTTCTTATCCTACCAAACCTCACCCATATGAACCTAACCTTCACCGAAATCAAAGAATTCGACATTGCCAAAATATCCACAAAACGTGCTTACCTCACAATACAAAACCTTACCTCACCTAACCATCACCGAAGTCAGAGAATTCGACATTGCCAAAATATCCACATAAAGTTCTTATCCTACAAAACCTCACCCATCTGAACCTAACCATCACCGAAATCAAAGAAATGGACATTGATAAATAATCCACAAAACGTGCTTACCTCACAATACCTAACCCGACCTAACCTAACCATCACCGAAGTCAGAGAATTCGACATTGCCAAAATATCCACAAAACGAGCTTTCCTCACTATACTTTATCCAACCTAACCTAACCATCACCGAAGTCAGAGAATTCGACAATGCCAAAATATCCACAAAAAGTTCTTATCCTACCAAACCTCACCAATCTGAGCCTAACCATCAACGAAATTAAAGAATTAGACATTGCCAAAATATCTACAAAACATGCTTACCTCACAGTACCTTACCCAACCTAACCTAACCATCACCGAAGTCAGAGAATTCGACAATGCCAAAATATCCACAAAAAGTTCTTATCCTACCAAACCTCACCCATCTAAACCTAACCATCACCGAAATCAAAGAATTAGGCTTGACAAAATATCCACAAAACGTGCTTACCTCACAATACCTAACCCAACCTAACCTTACCATCACCGAAGTCAGAGAATTCGACAATGCCAAAATATCCACAAAAAGTTCTTATCCTACCAAACCTCACCCATCTGAACCTAACCATTACCGAAATCAAAGAATTAGGCTTGACAAAATATCCACAAAACGTGCTTACCTCACAATACCTAACCCAACCTAACCTAACCATCACCGAAGTCAGAGAATTCGACATTGCCAAAATATCCACAAAAAGTTCTTATCCTACAAAACCTCACCCATCTGAACCTAACCATCACCGAAATCAAAGAATTGGATATTGATAAATAATCCACAAAACGTGTTTACCTCACAATACCTAACCCAACCTAACCTAACCATCACCGAAGTCAGAGAATTCGACATTGCCAAAATATCCACAAAAAGTTCTTATCCTACCAAACCTCACCCATCTGAACCTAACCATCACCGAAATCAAAGAATTAGGCTTGACAAAATATCCACAAAACGTGCTTACCTCACAATACCTAACCCAACCTAACCTAACCATCACCGAAGTCAGAGAAATCGATATTGCCAAAATATCCACAAAAAGTTCTTATCCTACCAAACCTCACCCATCTGAGCCTAACCATCAACGAAATTAAAGAATTAGACATTGCCAAAATATCTACAAAACATGCTTACCTCAGAGTACCTAACCCAACCTAACCTAACCATCACCGAAGTCAGAGAATTCGACAATGCCAAAATATCCACAAAAAGTTCTTATCCTACCAAACCTCACCCATCTGAACCTAACCATCACCGAAATTAAAGAATTAGGCTTGCCAAAATATCCACAAAACGTGCTTACCTCACAATACTTAACCCTACCTAACCTTACCATCACCGAAGTCAGAGAATTCGACATTGCCAAAATATCCACAAAAAGTTCTTATCCTACCAAACCTCACTTATCTGAATCTAACCATCACCGAAATCAAAGAATTAGACAATGATAAAATATCCACAAAACGTGCTTACTTCACAATACCTAACCCAACATAACCTAAACATCACCGAAGCCGAGAATTCGACATTGCCAAAATATCCACAAAAAGTTCTTATCCTACCAAACCTCACCCATCTGAACCTAACCATCACCGAAATCAAAGAATTAGACATTGCCAAAATATCCACAAAACGTACTAACCTCACAATACCTAACCCAACCTAACCTAACCATCACCAAAGTCAGAGAATCCAACATTGCCAAAATATCCAAAAAAAATTAATACCCCACCAAACCTAAGCATCTGAACCTAACCATCACCGAAATCGAATTAATGGACATTGCCAAAATATCCACAAAACGAGCTTTCCTCACTATACTTTATCCAACCTAACCTAACCATCACCGAAGTCAGAGAATTCGACATTGCCAAAATATCCACAAAAAGTTCTTATCCTACCAAACCTCACCAATCTGAGCCTAACCATCAACGAAATTAAAGAATTAGACATTGCCAAAATATCTACAAAGCATGCTTACCTCACAGTACCTAACCCAACCTAACCTAACCATCACCAAAGTCAGAGAATTCGACAATGCCAAAATATCCACAAAAAGTTCTTATCCTACCAAACCTCACCCATCTAAACCTAACCATCACCGAAATCAAAGAATTAGGCTTGACAAAATATCCACAAAACGTGCTTACCTCACAATACCTAACCCAACCTAACCTTACCATCACCGAAGTCAGAGAATTCGACAATGCCAAAATATCCACAATAAGTTCTTATCCTACGAAACCTCACCCATCTGAACCTAACCATCACCGAAATCAAAGAATTAGGCTTGACAAAATATCCACAAAACGTGCTTACCTCACAATACCTAACCCAACCTAACCTAACCATCACCGAAGTCAGAGAATTCGACATTGCCAAAATATCCACAAAAAGTTCTTATCCTACAAAACCTCACCCATCTGAACCTAACCATCACCGAAATCAAAGAATTGGATATTGATAAATAATCCACAAAACGTGTTTACCTCACAATACCTAACCCAACCTAACCTAACCATCACCGAAGTCAGAGAATTCGACATTGCCAAAATATCCACAAAAAGTTCTAATCCTACCAAACCTCACCCATCTGAACCTAACCATCACCGAAATCAACGAATTGGACATAGCGAAAATATCCACAAAACGTGCTTACCTCACAATACCTAACCCAACCTAAGCTAACCATCACCGAAGTCAGAGAATTTGACATTGCCAAAATATCCACAAAAAGTTCTTATACTACCAAACCTCACCCATATGAACCTAACCTTCACCGAAATCAAAGAATTCGACATTGCCAAATTATCCACAAAACGTGCTTTCCTCACAATACCAAACCTCACCTAACCTAACCATCACCGAAGTCAGAGAATTCAACATTGCCAAAATATCCACAAAAAGTTCATACCCCACCAAACCTCGCTCATCTGAACCTAACCATCACCGAAATCGAAGAAATGGACATTGCCAAAATATCCACAAAACGTGCTTACCTCACAATACCTAACCCAACCTAACCTAACCATCACCGAAGTCAGAGAATTCGACATTGCCAAAATATCCACAAAAAGTTCTTATCCTACAAAACCTCACCCATCTGAACCTAACCATCACCGAAATCAAAGAATTGGACAATGATAAAATATCCACAAAACGTGCTTACCTCACAATACCTAACCCAACTTAACCTAACCATCACTGAAGTCAGAGAATTCAACATTGCCAAAATATCCACAAAAAGTTCATACCCCACCAAACCTCACCCATCTGAACCTAACCATCACCGAAATCAAAGAATTAGGCTTGACAAAATATCCACAAAACGTGCTTACCTCACATTACCTAACCCAACCTAACCTTACCATCACCGAAGTCAGAGAATTCGACATTGCCAAAATATCCACAAAAAGTTCTTATCCTACAAAACCTCACCCATTTGAACCTAACCATCACCGAAATCAAAGAATTGGATATTGATAAATAATCCTCAAAACGTGCTTACCTCACAATACCTAACCCAACCTAACCTAACCATCACCGAAGTCAGAGAATTCGACATTGCCAAAATATCCACAAAAAGTTCATACCCCACCAAACCTCGCTCATCTGAACCTAACCATCACCGAAATCGAAGAAATGGACATTGCCAAAATATCCACAAAACGTGCTTACCTCACAATACCTAACCCAACCTAACCTTACCATCACCGAAGTCAGAGAATTCGACATTGCCAAAATATCCACAAAAAGTTCTTATCCTACAAAACCTCACCCATCTGAACCTAACCATCACCGAAATCAAAGAATTGGACAATGATAAAATATCCACAAAACGTGCTTACCTCACAATACCTAACCCAACTTAACCTAACCATCACTGAAGTCAGAGAATTCAACATTGCCAAAATATCCACAAAAAGTTCATACCCCACCAAACCTCACCCATCTGAACCTAACCATCACCGAAATCAAAGAATTAGGCTTGAGAAAATATCCACAAAACGTGCTTACCTCACATTACCTAACCCAACCTAACCTAACCATCACCGAAGTCAGAGAATTCGACATTGCCAAAATATCCACAAAAAGTTCTTATCCTACCAAACCTCACCCATCTGAGCCTAACCATCAACGAAATTAAAGAATTGGACATTAATAAAATATCCACAAAACGTGCCTATCTCTCAATATCTTATCCAACCTAACCTTACCATCACCGAAGTCAGAGAATTCGACATTGCCAAAATATCCACAAAAAGTTTTTATCCTACCAAATTTCACCCATCTGAACCTAACCATCACCGAAATCAAAGAATTGGACATTGCCAAAATATCCACAAAACGTGCTTACCTCACTATACCTAACCCAACCTAACCTAACCATCACCGAAGTCAGAGAATTCGACAATGCCAAAATATCCACAAAAAGTTCTTATCCTACCAAACCTCACCCATCTAAACCTAACCATCACCGAAATCAAAGAATTAGGCTTGACAAAATATCCACAAAACGTGCTTACCTCACAATACCTAACCCAACCTAACCTAACCATCACCGAAGTCAGAGAATTCGACATTGCCAAAATATCCACAAAAAGTTTTTATCCTACCAAATTTCACCCATCTGAACCTAACCATCACCGAAATCAAAGAATTGGACATTGCCAAAATATCCACAAAACGTGCTTACCTCACTATACCTAACCCAACCTAACCTAACCATCACCGAAGTCAGAGAATTCGACATTGCCAAAATATCCACAAAAAGTTTTTATCCTACAGAACCTCACCCATCTGAACCTAACCATCACCGAAATCAAAGAATTGGACATTGCGAAAATATCCACAAAACGTGCTTACCTCACAATACCTAAACCAACCTAACCTAATCATCACCGAAGTCAGAGAATTCGACATTGCCAAAATATCCACAAAGAGTTCTTATCCTACCAAACCTCACTTATCTGAACCTAACCTTCACCGAAATCAAAGAATTGGACAATAATAAAATATCCACAAAACGTGCTTACCTCACAATACCTAACCCAACTTAACCTAACCATCACTGAAGTCAGAGAATTCAACATTGCCAAAATATCCTATCCTACAGAACCTCACCCATCTGAACCTAACCATCACCGAAATCAAAGAATTGGATATTGCGAAAATATCCACAAAACGTGCTTACCTCACAATACCTAAACCAACCTAACCTAATCATCACCGAAGTCAGAGAATTCGACATTGCCAAAATATCCACAAAGAGTTTTTATCCTACCAAACCTCACTTATCTGAACCTAACCATCACCGAAATCAAAGAATTGGACAATAATAAAATATCCACAAAACGTGCTTACCTCACAATACCTAACCCAACTTAACCTAACCATCACTGAAGTCAGAGAATTCAACATTGCCAAAATATCCACAAAAAGTTCATACCCCACCAAACCTCACCCATCTGAACCTAACCATCACTGAAATCGAAGAAATGGACATTGCGAAAATATCCACAAAACGTGCTTACCTCACTATACCTTATCCAACCTAACCTAACCATCACCGAAGTCAGAGAATTCGACATTGCCAAAATATCCACAAAAAGTTCTTATCCTACAAAACCTCACCCATCTGAACCTAACCATCACCGAAATCAAAGAATTGGACATTGATAAATAATCCACAAAACGTGCTTACCTCACAATACCTAACCCAACCTAACCTTACCATCACCGAAGTCAGAGAATTCGACATTGCCAAAATCTCCACAAAAAGTTCTTATCCTACAAAACCTCACCCATCTGAACCTAACCATCACCGAAATCAAAAAATTGGACATTGATAAATAATCCACAAAACGTGCTTACCTCACAATACCTAACCCAACCTAACCTCACCATCACCGAAGTCAGAGAATTCGACATTGCCAAAATATCCACAAAAAGTTCTTATCCTACCAAACCTCACCCATCTGAACCTAACCATCACCGAAATCAAAGAATTAGACATTGCCAAAATATCTATAAAACAAGCTTACCTCACAGTACCTAACCCAACCTAACCTAACCATCACCGAAGTCAGAGAATTCGACAATGCCAAAATATCCACAAAAAGTTCTTATCCTACCAAACCTCACCCATCTGAACCTAACCATCACCGAAATTAAAGAATTAGGCTTGCCAAAATATCCACAAAACGTGCTTACCTCACAATACTTAACCCAACCTAACCTAACCATCACCGAATTAAGAGAATTCGACATTGCCAAAATATCCACAAAAAGTTCTAATCCTACCAAACCTCACTTATCTGAACCTAACCGACACCGAAATCAAAGAATTGGACATTAATAAAATATCCACAAAACGTGCCTATCTCACAATATCTTATCCAACCTAACCTTACCATCACCGAAGTCAGAGAATTCGACATTGCCAAAATATCCACAAAAAGTTTTTATCCTACCAAATTTCACCCATCTGAACCTAACCATCACCGAAATCAAAGAATTGGACATTGCCAAAATATCCACAAAACGTGCTTACCTCACTATACCTAACCCAACCTAACCTAACCATCACCGAAGTCAGAGAATTCGACAATGCCAAAATATCCACAAAAAGTTCTTATCCTACCAAACCTCACCCATCTGAACCTAACCATCACCGAAATCAAAGAATAAGGCTTGACAAAATATCCACAAAACGTGCTTACCTCACAATACCTAACCCAACCTAACCTAACCATCACCGAAGTCAGAGAATTCGACATTGCCAAAATATCCACAAAAAGTTTTTATCCTACCAAATTTCACCCATCTGAACCTAACCATCACCGAAATCAAAGAATTGGACATTGCCAAAATATCCACAAAACGTGCTTACCTCACTATACCTTATCCAACCTAACCTAACCATCACCGAAGTCAGAGAATTCGACATTGCCAAAATATCCACAAAAAGTTCTTATCCTACAGAACCTCACCCATCTGAACCTAACCATCACCGAAATCAAAGAATTGGACATTGCGAAAATATCCACAAAACGTGCTTACCTCACAATACCTAAACCAACCTAACCTAATCATCACCGAAGTCAGAGAATTCGACATTGCCAAAATATCCACAAAGAGTTCTTATCCTACCAAACCTCACTTATCTGAACCTAACCATCACCGAAATCAAAGAATTGGACAATTAAAAAATATCCACAAAACGTGCTTACCTCACAATACCTAACCCAACTTAACCTAACCATCACTGAAGTCAGAGAATTCAACATTGCCAAAATATCCACAAAAAGTTCATACCCCACCAAACCTCACCCATCTGAACCTAACCATCACTGAAATCGAAGAAATGGACATTGCGAAAATATCCACAAAACGTGCTTACCTCACTATACCTTATCCAACCTAACCTAACCATCACCGAAGTCAGAGAATTCGACATTGCCAAAATATCCACAAAAAGTTCTTATCCTACAAAACCTCACCCATCTGAACCTAACCATCACCGAAATCAAAGAATTGGACATTGATAAATAATCCACAAAGCGTGCTTAACTCACAATACCTAACCCAACCTAACCTAACCATCACCGAAGTCAGAGAATTCGACATTGCCAAAATCTCCACAAAAAGTTCTTATCCTACAAAACCTCACCCATCTGAACCTAACCATCACCGAAATCAAAAAATTGGACATTGATAAATAATCCACAAAACGTGCTTACCTCACAATAC
The DNA here is from genome assembly GCF_051622035.1 of Arctopsyche grandis. Taxonomy (NCBI): domain Eukaryota; kingdom Metazoa; phylum Arthropoda; class Insecta; order Trichoptera; family Hydropsychidae; genus Arctopsyche; species Arctopsyche grandis. The sequence continues at coordinate 12,713 of NW_027518572.1, forward strand.
CTAACCCAACCTAACCTCACCATCACCGAAGTCAGAGAATTCGACATTGCCAAAATATCCACAAAAAGTTCTTATCCTACCAAACCTCACCCATCTGAACCTAACCATCACCGAAATCAAAGAATTAAACATTGCCAAAATATCCACAAAACGTGCTTACCTCACAATACCTAACCCAACGTAACCTAACCATCACCGAAGTCAGAGAATCCAACATTGCCAAAATATCCAAAAAAAGTTAATACCCCACCAAACCTCACCCATCTGAACCTAACCATCACCGAAATCAAAGAATTGGATATTGATAAATAATCCACAAAACGTGTTTACCTCACAATACCTAACCCAACCTAACCTAACCATCACCGAAGTCAGAGAATTCGACATTGCCAAAATATCCACAAAAAGTTCTTGTCCTACCAAACCTCACCCATCTGAACCTAACCATCACCGAAATCAAAGAATTGGACATAGCGAAAATATCCACAAAATGTGCTTACCTCACAATACCTAACCCAACCTAACCTAACCATCACCGAAGTCAGAGAATTTGACATTGCCAAAATATCCACAAAAAGTTCTTATCCTACCAAACCTCACCCATATGAACCTAACCTTCACCGAAATCAAAGAATTCGACATTGCCAAAATATCCACAAAACGTGCTTACCTCACAATACAAAACCTAACCTCACCTAACCATCACCGAAGTCAGAGAATTCGACATTGCCAAAATATCCACAAAAAGTTCTTATCCTACCAAACCTCACCAATCTGAGCCTAACCATCAACGAAATTAAAGAATTAGACATTGCCAAAATATCTACAAAACATGCTTACCTCAAAGTACCTAACCCAACCTAACCTAACCATCACCGAAGTCAGAGAATTCGACATTGCCAAAATATCCACAAAAAGTTCTTATCCTACCAAACCTCACCCATCTGAGCCTAACCATCAACGAAATTAAAGAATTAGACATTGCCAAAATATCTACAAAACAAGCTTACCTCACAGTACCTAACCCAACCTAACCTAACCATCACCGAAGTCAGAGAATTCGACAATGCCAAAATATCCACAAAAAGTTCTTATCCTACCAAACCTCACCCATCTGAACCTAACCATCACCGAAATTAAAGAATTAGGCTTGCCAAAATATCCACAAAACGTGCTTACCTCACAATACTTAACCCAACCTAACCTAACCATCACCGAAGTTAGAGAATTCGACATTGCCAAAATATCCACAAAAAGTTCTAATCCTACCAAACCTCACTTATCTGAACCTAACCGACACCGAAATCAAAGAATTAGACAATGATAAAATATCCACAAAACGTGCTTACTTCACAATTCATAACCCAACCTAACCTAACCATCACCGAAGTCAGAGAATTCGACATTGCCAAAATATCCACAAAAAGTTCTTATTTTACCAAACCTTACCCATCTGAACCTAACCATCACCGAAATCAAAGAATTGGACATTAATAAAATATCCACAAAACGTGCCTATCTCACAATATCTTATCCAACCTAACCTTACCATCACCGAAGTCAGAGAATTCGACATTGCCAAAATATCCACAAAAAGTTCTTATCCTACAGAACCTCACCCATCTGAACCTAACCATCACCGAAATCAAAGAATTGGACATTGCGAAAATATCCACAAAACGTGCTTACTTCACAATACCTAAACCAACCTAACCTAACCATCACCGAAGTCAGAGAATTCGACATTGCCAAAATATCCACAAAAAGTTTTTATCCTACCAAATTTCACCCATCTGAACCTAACCATCACCGAAATCAAAGAATTGGACATTGCCAAAATATCCACAAAACGTGCTTACCTCACTATACCTAACCCAACCTAACCTAACCATCACCGAAGTCAGAGAATTCGACAATGCCAAAATATCCACAAAAAGTTCTTATCCTACCAAACCTCACCCATCTGAACCTAACCATCACCGAAATCAAAGAATTAGGCTTGACAAAATATCCACAAAACGTGCTTACCTCACAATACCTAACCCAACCTAACCTAACCATCACCGAAGTCAGAGAAATCGATATTGCCAAAATATCCACAAAAAGTTCTTATCCTACCAAACCTCACCCATCTGAGCCTAACCATCAACGAAATTAAAGAATTAGACATTGCCAAAATATCTACAAAACATGCATACCTCAGAGTAACTAACCCAACCTAACCTAACCATCACCGAAGTCAGAGAATTCGACAATGCCAAAATATCCACAAAAAGTTCTTATCCTACCAAATTTCACCCATCTGAACCTAACCATCACCGAAATCAAAGAATTGGACATTGCCAAAATATCCACAAAACGTGCTTACCTCACTATACCTTATCCAACCTAACCTAACCATCACCGAAGTCAGAGAATTCGACATTGCCAAAATATCCACAAAAAGTTCTTATCCTACCAAACCTCACCCATCTGAACCTAACCATCACCGAAATCAAAGAATTAGGCTTGACAAAATATCCACAAAACGTGCTTACCTCACAATACCTAACCCAACCTAACCTAACCATCACCGAAGTCAGAGAAATCGATATTGCCAAAATATCCACAAAAAGTTCTTATCCTACCAAACCTCACCCATCTGAGCCTAACCATCAACGAAATTAAAGAATTAGACATTGCCAAAATATCTACAAAACATGCTTACCTCAGAGTAACTAACCCAACCTAACCTAACCATCACCGAAGTCAGAGAATTCGACAATGCCAAAATATCCACAAAAAGTTCTTATCCTACCAAACCTCACCCATCTGAACCTAACCATCACCGAAATTAAAGAATTAGGCTTGCCAAAATATCCACAAAACGTGCTTACCTCACAATACTTAACCCTACCTAACCTTACCATCACCGAAGTCAGAGAATTCGACATTGCCAAAATATCCACAAAAAGTTCTTATCCTACCAAACCTCACTTATCTGAATCTAACCATCACCGAAATCAAAGAATTAGACAATGATAAAATATCCACAAAACGTGCTTACTTCACAATACCTAACCCAACATAACCTAAACATCACCGAAGTCAGAGAATTCGACATTGCCAAAATATCCACAAAAAGTTCTTATCCTACCAAACCTCACCCATCTGAACCTAACCATCACCGAAATCAAAGAATTAGACATTGCCAAAATATCCACAAAACGTACTTACCTCACAATACCTAACCTAACCTAACCTAACCATCACCAAAGTCAGAGAATCCAACATTGCCAAAATATCCAAAAAAAATTAATACCCCACCAAACCTAAGCATCTGAACCTAAACATCACCGAAATCGAATTAATGGACATTGCCAAAATATCCACAAAACGAGCTTTCCTCACTATACTTTATCCAACCTAACCTAACCATCACCGAAGTCAGAGAATTCGACATTGCCAAAATATCCACAAAAAGTTCTTATCCTACCAAACCTCACCCATCTGAACCTAACCATCACCGAAATCAAAGAATTAAACATTGCCAAAATATCCACAAAACGTGCTTACCTCACAATACCTAACCCAACCTAACCTAACCATCACCGAAGTCAGAGAATCCAACATTGCCAAAATATCCAAAAAAAGTTAATACCCCACCAAACCTCACCCATCTGAACCTAACCATCACCGAAATCAAAGAATTGGATATTGATAAATAATCCACAAAACGTGTTTACCTCACAATACCTAACCCAACCTAACCTAACCATCACCGAAGTCAGAGAATTCGACATTGCCAAAATATCCACAAAAAGTTCTTGTCCTACCAAACCTCACCCATCTGAACCTAACCATCACCGAAATCAAAAAATTGGACATTGATAAATAATCCACAAAACGTGCTTACCGCACAATACCTAACCCAACCTAACCTCACCATCACCGAAGTCAGAGAATTCGACATTTCCAAAATATCCACAAAAAGTTCTTATCCTACCAAACCTCACCCATCTGAACCTAACCATCACCGAAATCAAAGAATTAAACATTGCCAAAATATCCACAAAACGTGCTTACCTCACAATACCTAACCCAACCTAACCTAACCATCACCGAAGTCAGAGAATCCAACATTGCCAAAATATCCAAAAAAAGTTAATACCCCACCAAACCTCACCCATCTGAACCTAACCATCACCGAAATCAAAGAATTGGATATTGATAAATAATCCACAAAACGTGTTTACCTCACAATACCTAACCTAACCTAACCTAACCATCACCGAAGTCCGAGAATTCGACATTGCCAAAATATCCACAAAAAGTTCTTGTCCTACCAAACCTCACCCATCTGAACCTAACCATCACCGAAATCAAAGAATTGGACATAGCGAAAATATCCACAAAACGTGCTTACCTCACAATACCTTACCCAACCTAACCTAACCATCACCGAAGTCAGAGAATTTGACATTGCCAAAATATCCACAAAAAGTTCTTATCCTACCAAACCTCACCCATATGAACCTAACCTTCACCGAAATCAAAGAATTCGACATTGCCAAAATATCCACAAAACGTGCTTACCTCACAATACAAAACCTAACCTCACCTAACCATCACCGAAGTCAGAGAATTCGACATTGCCAAAATATCCACATAAAGTTCTTATCCTACAAAACCTCACCCATCTGAACCTAACCATCACCGAAATCAAAGAAATGGACATTGATAAATAATCCACAAAACGTGCTTACCTCACAATACCTAACCCGACCTAACCTAACCATCACCGAAGTCAGAGAATTCGACATTGCCAAAATATCCACAAAAAATTCTTATCCTACCAAACCTCACCCATCTGAACCTAACCATCACCGAAATCAAAGAATTAGGCTTGACAAAATATCCACAAAACGTGCTTACCTCACAATACCTAACCCAACCTAACCTAACCATCACCGAAGTCAGAGAAATCGATATTGCCAAAATATCCACAAAAAGTTCTTATCCTACCAAACCTCACCCATCTGAGCCTAACCATCAACGAAATTAAAGAATTAGACATTGCCAAAATATCTACAAAACATGCTTACCTCAGAGTAACTAACCCAACCTAACCTAACCATCACCGAAGTCAGAGAATTCGACAATGCCAAAATATCCACAAAAAGTTCTTATCCTACCAAACCTCACCCATCTGAACCTAACCATCACCGAAATTAAAGAATTAGGCTTGCCAAAATATCCACAAAACGTGCTTACCTCACAATACTTAACCCTACCTAACCTTACCATCACCGAAGTCAGAGAATTCGACATTGCCAAAATATCCACAAAAAGTTCTTATCCTACCAAACCTCACTTATCTGAATCTAACCATCACCGAAATCAAAGAATTAGATAATGATAAAATATCCACAAAACGTGCTTACTTCACAATACCTAACCCAACATAACCTAAACATCACCGAAGTCAGAGAATTCGACATTGCCAAAATATCCACAAAAAGTTCTTATCCTACCAAACCTCACCCATCTGAACCTAACCATCACCGAAATCAAAGAATTAGACATTGCCAAAATATCCACAAAACGTACTTACCTCACAATACCTAACCTAACCTAACCTAACCATCACCAAAGTCAGAGAATCCAACATTGCCAAAATATCCAAAAAAAATTAATACCCCACCAAACCTAAGCATCTGAACCTAACCATCACCGAAATCGAATTAATGGACATTGCCAAAATATCCACAAAACGAGCTTTCCTCACTATACTTTATCCAACCTAACCTAACCATCACCGAAGTCAGAGAATTCGACATTGCCAAAATATCCACAAAAAGTTCTTATCCTACCAAACCTCACCAATCTGAGCCTAACCATCAACGAAATTAAAGAATTAGACATTGCCAAAATATCTACAAAACATGCTTACCTCACAGTACCTAACCCAACCTAACCTAACCATCACCGAAGTCAGAGAATTCGACATTGCCAAAATATCCACAAAAAGTTCTTATCCTACCAAACCTCACCCATCTGAACCTAACCATCACCGAAATCAAAGAATTAAACATTGCCAAAATATCCACAAAACGTGCTTACCTCACAATACCTAACCCAACCTAACCTAACCATCACCGAAGTCAGAGAATCCAACATTGCCAAAATATCCAAAAAAAGTTAATACCCCACCAAACCTCACCCATCTGAACCTAACCATCACCGAAATCAAAGAATTGGATATTGATAAATAATCCACAAAACGTGTTTACCTCACAATACCTAACCCAACCTAACCAAACCATCACCGAAGTCAGAGAATTCGACATTGCCAAAATATCCACAAAAAGTTCTTGTCCTACCAAACCTCACCCATCTGAACCTTACCATCACCGAAATCAAAAAATTGGACATTGATAAATAATCCACAAAACGTGTTTACCTCACAATACCTAACCCAACCTAACCTCACCATCACCGAAGTCAGAGAATTCGACATTTCCAAAATATCCACAAAAAGTTCTTATCCTACCAAACCTCACCCATCTGAACCTAACCATCACCGAAATCAAAGAATTAAACATTGCCAAAATATCCACAAAACGTGCTTACCTCACAATACCTAACCCAACCTAACCTAACCATCACCGAAGTCAGAGAATCCAACATTGCCAAAATATCCAAAAAAAGTTAATACCCCACCAAACCTCACCCATCTGAACCTAACCATCACCGAAATCAAAGAATTGGATATTGATAAATAATCCACAAAACGTGTTTACCTCACAATACCTAACCCAACCTAACCTAACCATCACCGAAGTCAGAGAATTCGACATTGCCAAAATATCCACAAAAAGTTCTTGTCCTACCAAACCTCACCCATCTGAACCTAACCATCACCGAAATCAAAGAATTGGACATAGCGAAAATATCCACAAAACGTGCTTACCTCACAATACCTAACCCAACCTAACCTAACCATCACCGAAGTCAGAGAATTTGACATTGCCAAAATATCCACAAAAAGTTAATACCCCACCAAACCTCACCCATCTGAACCTAACCATCACCGAAATCAAAGAATTGGATATTGATAAATAATCCACAAAACGTGTTTACCTCACAATACCTAACCCAACCTAACCTAACCATCACCGAAGTCAGAGAATTCGACATTGCCAAAATATCCACAAAAAGTTCTTGTCCTACCAAACCTCACCCATCTGAGCCTAACTATCACCGAAATCAAAGAATTAGACATTGCCAAAATATCCACAAAACGTACTTACCTCACAATACCTAACCCAACCTAACCTAACCATCACCAAAGTCAGAGAATCCAACATTGCCAAAATATCCAAAAAAAATTAAAACCCCACCAAACCTAAGCATCTGAACCTAACCATCACCGAAATCGAATTAATGGACATTGCCAAAATATCCACAAAACGAGCTTTCCTCACTATACTTTATCCAACCTAACCTAACCATCACCGAAGTCAGAGAATTCGACATTGCCAAAATATCCACAAAAAGTTCTTATCCTACCAAACCTCACCAATCTGAGCCTAACCATCAACGAAATTAAAGAATTAGACATTGCCAAAATATCTACAAAACATGCTTACCTCACAGTACCTAACCCAACCTAACCTAACCATCACCGAAGTCAGAGAATTCGACAATGCCAAAATATCCACAAAAAGTTCTTATCCTACCAAACCTCACCCATCTAAACCTAACTATCACCGAAATCAAAGAATTAGGCTTGACAAAATATCCACAAAACGTGCTTACCTCACAATACCTAACCCAACCTAACCTTACCATCACCGAAGTCAGAGAATTCGACAATGCCAAAATATCCACAAAAAGTTCTTATCCTACCAAACCTCACCCATCTGAACCTAACCATCACCGAAATCAAAGAATTAGGCTTGACAAAATATCCACAAAACGTGCTTACCTCACAATACCTAACCCAACCTAACCTAACCATCACCGAAGTCAGAGAATTCGACATTGCCAAAATATCCACAAAAAGTTCTTATCCTACCAAACCTCACCAATCTGAGCCTAACCATCAACGAAATTAAAGAATTAGACATTGCCAAAATATCTACAAAACATGCTTACCTCACAGTACCTAACCCAACCTAACCTAACCATCACCGAAGTCAGAGAATTCGACATTGCCAAAATATCCACAAAAAGTTCTTGTCCTACCAAACCTCACCCATCTGAACCTTACCATCACCGAAATCAAAAAATTGGACATTGATAAATAATCCACAAAACGTGTTTACCTCACAATACCTAACCCAACCTAACCTCACCATCACCGAAGTCAGAGAATTCGACATTTCCAAAATATCCACAAAAAGTTCTTATCCTACCAAACCTCACCCATCTGAACCTAACCATCACCGAAATCAAAGAATTAAACATTGCCAAAATATCCACAAAACGTGCTTACCTCACAATACCTAACCCAACCTAACCTAACCATCACCGAAGTCAGAGAATCCAACATTGCCAAAATATCCAAAAAAAGTTAATACCCCACCAAACCTCACCCATCTGAACCTAACCATCACCGAAATCAAAGAATTGGATATTGATAAATAATCCACAAAACGTGTTTACCTCACAATACCTAACCCAACCTAACCTAACCATCACCGAAGTCAGAGAATTCGACATTGCCAAAATATCCACAAAAAGTTCTTGTCCTACCAAACCTCACCCATCTGAACCTAACCATCACCGAAATCAAAGAATTGGACATAGCGAAAATATCCACAAAACGTGCTTACCTCACAATACCTAACCCAACCTAACCTAACCATCACCGAAGTCAGAGAATTTGACATTGCCAAAATATCCACAAAAAGTTAATACCCCACCAAACCTCACCCATCTGAACCTAACCATCACCGAAATCAAAGAATTGGATATTGATAAATAATCCACAAAACGTGTTTACCTCACAATACCTAACCCAACCTAACCTAACCATCACCGAAGTCAGAGAATTCGACATTGCCAAAATATCCACAAAAAGTTCTTGTCCTACCAAACCTCACCCATCTGAGCCTAACCATCACCGAAATCAAAGAATTAGACATTGCCAAAATATCCACAAAACGTACTTACCTCACAATACCTAACCCAACCTAACCTAACCATCACCAAAGTCAGAGAATCCAACATTGCCAAAATATCCAAAAAAAATTAAAACCCCACCAAACCTAAGCATCTGAACCTAACCATCACCGAAATCGAATT
>NW_027518573.1:0-14881 GCF_051622035.1 Arctopsyche grandis
GGGCTTTACCACATTTATTTTAAATGGCATTTTAAGAGTAAAAAAGCTATGAAATAGTTTTGTTATAATCGGCCAATATTAATACCCGTAATGTCAATAAATATTTTAAGTAGTAACAAGTTTAATTGGTTTGAAGGGTGATTTTAATTTAATTATCAGTTTAAGCACTCCATCATATCATTTGTTGAAATAGTATTTATTAATGTCTAATGGGTCTTAAGATAACAACATCATTAAAAGAAATCACCCGGCTATAAAAATCATAGTTTATTTATCACTAATCAGAGTTTAAATTAAAGCTACAAATAACTTAATTCCCTTATATTTATTAAAACATTTCTTTAAATTAAAAATTATTTATTAAATGGGGAAATAATACTAAGCAAGCTAATGACAAAACACTAAAAATTACTTTTTTCCCAGTTGTGTTTCTGTTTCCTCAACAATATCTCCTGCATAACCACTAAGTCTATCAATATCTTTTATATCCTTTTTCTGATATTTCAACATTTCGCTCTGATTTCTAGCACCGGCATTTACCTTTTTCAAGGTATCAAGAATAACGGTTAGTTCATTGTTAGTTGCGTTTTGTCCTGGAACCATTTCCGTAAAAGTAGAATTTTCAACCGAAATAGGAGAGGATTCAATGCAACCAGGCTCTAGAATCATATTGCTGAAATCTTCATCTTTTCTATTTTGTATTGCTTCAAGATCTTTTTCTAATTTCGTATTTCGGTTCCACCATCTCTTAAAAGTATTTATGACATTTCCAAAACTAGGAAGCAACTTAGATTCTTGTTTAATTGTAAATTGCATTTCAGATGCTGCTTTTGAATTCTGTAGAATTTTTATGGCGGTGTTTTTTGTTTGTTTAATAACTTCACCTTGCTTTTTAAGTTCACAAATTGTCGATTCTTGAATTAGCAGAGCTTTATCAAGTTGCATACGTGCTTGTTTCACTATTGCAAGACTTTCACTTTCAATTTTTGTGGCTTCTTCAACTTCTGTTTCTTTTACAAATTCTTCTTGTATTTGAATTGTTTTTTTTCCTGTCATAGGGGGGATGTCAAAATAAATAAAATAATATCTGCTACTACTTAAAATATTTATTGACATTCGAGGTATTAATCTTGACAGATTATAACAATATCATATTTGCAAAAACTTTTGAACTTTAAAAAAACAAATAAAGATGGGCATTAATTTAAAAAGTGTTAATTTAACCATATATGAATGAAACTGGTGAATATGTTAGAAAACGAAGTAATATGTGATTACTGATACGTTTGGTCAAAATAGGCTAAAATAGCTAAAATTTATATGTTAGAAAACGAAGTAATATGTGATTACTGATACGGTTGGTCAAAATAGGCTAAAATAGCTAAAATTTATATGTTAGAAAACGAAGTAATATGTGATTACTGATATGTTTGGTCAAAATAGGCTAAAATAGCTAAAATTTATATGTTAGAAAACGAAGTAATATGTGATTACTGATATGTTTGGTCAAAATAGGCTAAAATAGCTAAAATTTATATGTTAGAAAACGAAGTAATATGTGATTACTGATACGTTTGGTAAAATAGGCTAAAATAGCTAAAATTTATATGTTAGAAAACGAAGTAATATGTGATGACTGATACGTTTGGTCAAAATAGGCTAAAATTTATGTTTTTCTGAAGACACATTAGACATTAAGGGTTATTTATAGGTGAAGATTGTTACTAATTAAAATAATGATTGACATTAGGGGTGTTAATCTTGCCTGATTATAACAAAGATATATAATATACTTAAATAAATACACATTTTAACCCCCAAACTCTTACTTTTATTTAATACTATTTCGGCATTTTATATTTATAAGCACAATTCTATATTTTATTTTCAAAAGGTTTAAAAATGTCTTTTAAATAAAATTTAATTTTTGTAAGCTTTTGGTTATTTTTAAAAAAGCATTTCCTTTTTTATCCATATGTTTGAATTTGAAACTAACTCCCTAACAAGTTTAAAAAAACTAAAAACTGATGACTACGACATTCAGTTAGGTTTAGCAATGTCTAATTCAATTACAAAAGTTCCTGGATGGCAGATTTTATCTCCACAAGATATTCATCTAGAAATACAAAAAAAAGTCAAAGAATATCTAAAAACTAAATTATAAAACAAAAAGTTTTTTAAATTGCAAATCTTTTATGCATCAAACCAATAAAATTTTAAACCAAAAAATGTTTATCTTGCTTACTTTTTTCGTAAATAAAATTTCATTAACATTAATCAATGCCATTTATTAGGATAAGAAATAAATTTTACTTATTAAAAGTTGGATATATATATTTTTACTTAAATAAATACACATGTTTACCTCAAACTCTTACTTTAAATATTATATTTATACTTAAGTTTTCCTGTAATGAAGTAAAAAGCCCATTAGAGATGCCCTTAATTGTGTAAGTATTATTAAATTTTTAGTCTTAAATGGCACTAGTTTAGAAACCCCATTTAAAAAAAGATCATAAAACATGTGATGTTAATTTTAAAAAATCTTTTTACGAAGAAATATTGATCACATACAGAATTGGGTAACAGAGCTCAAGTATCTTTTAAAAAAGACTAAATGTTACAAGGAGACTATTAATGAAGATGTTTACAAAGAAAACAATTATAAATTGTTTAAATCGTGATTTTGAGCAAGATTTTGAAATGTTTTCAAGCCCACTTCAAATGCTTTACAATATTTGTAGAAACCAACCCGTGTAATCTTAAATGCATAAGAAATATACATTTGGCATCCTTTTAATAGAATTTTAATTATGTCCTACTATTTGTTAATTTTTGTTGGATTATAGCTGTTTAATCTCTTACTTTTTAATAAATACCTTTGTTTTTGATTATCTTCTTGTTAATTAGTAAAAATCAAAACAAATAATTTTTTAAAAAGCACAATGACATTTATTAATTATCTATCTTTCATATATAAAAACAAGCTAGTTTAATAATTACAAAAAAAAACACAAGCGCAACATCTGAATAAAGACATATGGTTGTAGAAGTTTACAAAAACTCTTGTTTTACATATCATTTTTTTTTAATTTGCACATTTGATGCTATCAAATCTTTTTGATCAATTTTGTCAAAAATGTTATAATTGTTGTGTAAACCTTTAAAACACTAATTGTCTACAAGTATTAAATACTTTAATAATTAAGAGCTTACGCCATCTTTGATGCCACTAAATAATATAAAAGCAACTTCTGCTTTCATCATTTAATATTTTGCGGTAACATTTTTAGAGCGTAAGTTTAAAGTGCATCTTTAGAGATTTTAATTTGTTTTTTACCTTTTTAGCAAATTTAAAAATCAATGTTTGCTTTAAAAAATTAATTTTTTTTAGCCATAAGGATGGAAATTAAAAACCAACTCTTATTCCAAGATGTTAAAACCAAAAGTAAATTTATGGAATATATAAAGCTTTTACCTAGTCTTGCTTGGGTTATTATTGGGTTTTGCATTATGTATTTTATAATTATTAATTTACAAGAATGTAAATTTTATCAGAAAATAGAAGTATACTGGGCGGATAAAAGAGTTAAATTGCAAATATTTGCGACAATGATATTTTTAAGTATTTGGATTGTATTGATAGGAGTTTATGTTTTTTTAAATGGAAAAGATCTTACGTTTTCTGATATTTTTAACAGAGGCACACTTAAAATTATGTCAAAAATAGCGTTTAATGTATTTTTAACTTTAATATCAGTCTGTGGTCCTTTATTATTGACTAAAATATCTTCAACTCGAATTACTATAGTTTTGTTTATAATTTTTTTTTTAATTCTGATATATGCTTTTTTTCTATACCCTGCAAATAATTCTCTATTGAGTTTCATAGGTAAAATGGCAATACTTGCTCCCATTTTGTTGTTAGCATTGGAATATTTTCCTGAAATCAAAATTGCTGTTGAAAAAATTAGAAAGGCAACAGAAGATTTGTTAAAAGATATTGGCTCTAAAATCTATTTATTTGTAGGGGGATCTGTTTTGTTATTACTTCAACTTTTTTGTATTTCAAGTATAATTCAAAAAACAGAACCTAATATTTTCATTTATATCATTCTAATTTTCATTTTTGACTGGTCTTATAATCTAATAACTGGGTTTGTACATACTTGTATTGTATATAATATTTATAGCTACAACTACGAGAATAAAAATAAAAATAATGAAAATTCAACAGTTGATGTACCCCCGACCCCCTTCTATCTACTTTTTATAGAAGTTTGTTTAGGAGCCATAAAACCAACATGCTTACATTTAATTACTTTTTTGTATTATGTATTACCATCTTTCGGATTCTTAAAAGGTGATAACGGTATTTTAAAGTTTTTCAAAAATCTAACCCTGGGATTTTCTTCTTATTTCGAAATTTTGAACTCAGAGCTTGATAAAGATCTTGAATCTCTTGGAATTAGAAAAAGTAATGAAAAAAATAAATACAAAGAGATAAAATTTGAAAAACACAGAAACTGTATAATGTCTGTTATATATTATTTTAGGCGTTGGGTTTTTAGAATTCCTCTTGTTTTAATTGCACTTTCATTAATCGACTTAGATTCTAAAAGTTATATAGTAGAATATAACATTTGTAAACCAATTCAAAAACCTTTAATTTTTCTTAAAAACGCATTAGAACACCCCACTTCTTCATCTTTTTCATTTATTTTGTCTATTACTTTAGTAATATTTCTACTGTTATCAATAGAATCTTCATATATTGCAAATGAGCCATTTTTTTAAAACAAGAAACTTTGACAAAAGCAACCACTAAAATTAAGGATGCTTTAAAAATTATTTGTCAGAGCTTAAAAGAGGTTATTGTAAAAATTTCTGAAAGCGACGCCTAAAAATAGGAGAAAAGTTGGCAGATCAGATCTGCACAATAATTGCTTTATGTTTAATTAAATGCAATTATCTTTAAAAAAGGTGTAAAAAACAATATTTATGTTGAAATAGTATTAATTAAATAACCCTCAATGTCTAATAGGCCTTAAGATAACAACAATTTATATTATGTACTGGTATAATTGGTAACATAAATGCTAATATCTGATTAATTTACTAAAAATTCCTATAAAATCCCTCTATTATATAAGTCGAGATAATCATATGTTGAGTGCTTATGAAATATTATTAGCTTAGCAAACTATAATCCAACCATATATTTAAAAAAATTTATTTACAAACTGTAAGACATAAGATGCACATTTGCAAAATGAACACAATCGATCATATTCTAAACCGTTTACAATATCTAAAAAACTATAATTGTAAAGCACTTATTTTCGAAATAGTATAAAATAATTGACCTTATGTGTCTAATAATTCTACAGATAACAACACTTAATCTTGAAATATTATAAAATAATTTACCTTATGTGTCTAATAATTCTACAGATAAAAACACTTAATCTAAAAATAGTATAAAATAAATGAACTTATATGTCTAATAAGTCTACAGATAACATCACTTATTGTTATAAGTCGAAAATAATCACAACAGGGGTATTTATTAAAAAGCTAAAATACAACATTTATATGCCGCTAGTTCTTAAAGCTCTTGATTAAATTTATACTTTTTTTAAAAAAATATATAAAAGGGGGTTTAAATATTTTTTGGATGATTCAACCGTTTCTAAATATTTTTCAACCATTATAAAACCCCATCTTCATGTTCAGTATTTTCAATACAAAAATCAGAAATTTACTGATCTGTATAATTAACAGCTTTGTAATTTAAACAAAATGAAACCCTTCTGTATTTAAAATACTCAAATCTAAATAATACAATAATTTATCATAACTTTCAAATGCAGGGATTAGTAACATTTTATTACAAACGCTTGCTTTGAATGGCTCATTAAAGTATTTTGTTTTATCAAAAAGAAAAATTTCTTCTTCTTCAAATCTCGGTAAACAACCAGATCCTGAAATAAATAATAGAAACTTCGACAAAAAATGTTGGTCTTTTTTTTCCAATGCTTTCCAAAACCAACAGATTTCTTAGTTTCTATATTACACCTGGCATATTTTACCATTCGTTTTAATTTTTCTATGTAAATTGGCTCAAAATGATAAAAAATGAACGGAAAATCAAATACTGTAAATTTCGTCATGTCCCCAATTACAACTTTAAACCCAAATCTAATATAATCGTATTGGTTCTTTTTTATTTCAAAAAATCTTGTATAAATTATTTCGTTTCTGTCTTCTTCATCTAGCATATTCAGGCTTTTTTGAAGTTCTACATCTTGAATATGTTTGATTGTAAAATTTCTATTTAAAAAATTTTCATAAAAAATAAATGAAAAATTAACATTTATAGTTTCCCCGAGTATAAGAAGAGAAGCTATTGCTACACCAAGTAAAACAAAGAAAACACCTTCTTCAAGTGAATAATCCGTTACAAAATCTTCTAAAATATTAAATTTTTCCGTATTACTTTGATAATCAAAAAAGAATGGAGGACAGCTTGAATCTGGGTTTACATCAAATATATTATCAATGCAAGTTATTCTTTTGTCTTTTATAAGTAAATTAAATAAAAGATAAAAGTATTCTTTTTTTAAAGCACCATGATCTTCTCCAATTTCATCTTTAAAACAAATTATAAGATCTTGAATATTTGATGTTTTTAAAAAAGATAAAAGTTGTATTTTTGAGGTTTTAAGAAGATCGGAGCGGTCAATTTTTATTGATACGGGTACCAATGATTGCACATAATTATTATTTTCAGCATAACAAGATCTAATTTTTGCTTTAACGGTGTCTTGTCTTATAGATGGGCTACAGGAAATTACAAATTTGTTAAGATGATCAACATACATTTTAATATCCTCTTTATAAATACAGGTAAAAGAAGGGAAATTTTTTGATAAATTAAATTGTAGATTAAAATTACTCTCAAATGTTTCTTGGTTTATAAAATACTTCATATTTTTGTAATTTCCAAAATTTTGAATATCGGCATCTAGAGCAGTCCAAGGATTTTCAACAAACCCCAATTTAATCCTTATTTCAATTTTATTAAGTTTAAACAATAATTCATGCTTGTTAACATCAATTTTTTGCGTAACTTTTTCTTTATCGACTATCACTGTGAATAAATCATCCTTTTGAAACTTTAAAATTAAAAACAAAGAGCTTTTAGAACCTTGAAATGAGATTTTTGTCTTTCCGAGCTCTAAGTGTATGGTTTTATCATATAAAATTGAAAAAATACTAAAATTTTTTACATTTATTTCTTGAATGGTCGCAAACATTCTCTGGGGGTTGAAATTATCTGGGATTATAGTAAATAAGATATTTAAATTTAAATATAGGAGTCTAATTTTTTATAAAAAATTTGTAATTAGAGTTAACAATAAGAGGATAATTAAACATCTATATTTAACAAAAAAAATCCAGAACAGACATGCAATCAATAGCTCATAAAACCCCCTTGTGGGCAAATAAAATGTCACAGAATATGCGACGGGCTCCTAGTGGGTTAATAGAAGTGCTGTAGTTCGTTGCAAATCACAATAGTAAATTTCCAGGAATTATTAAATAAAAGTGAAATCTAGTATCCAGTTTTAAGCAACATATAAGACAGTATGGTACTGTCTCTAATTATAACGCCAGCTCAAGGTCAATGGGACACTTAGTCCTAAGGCTAGCCGACTGTCGGCAGAGGGATTAAGCTGGCATAAGGGCCGTGGGGGGTTTACGCAGCAATGCGGTTCCCCGACCGGGTTACAGAGAAACACACGAAGAAAACTAACAAGTATTAACAACTACAGCTTAAATAAATCCAACATTTTTTTTAAGCAACATATAACATAATTACCAGAATAACAATAAAAATAATGGGCCTTTTCTACAAAAATTTTATTTTGCAACTTTACTTATATAATCTTGTTTTATATATTCACAAACTTATCACTAAAAATGTTTTGAATTAAATAGGTTAATTCCAAATAATTAGCACTTCGACTTAAAAGCATGCTCATATCTAATTAACTCCTTTCAAAATCAAAAATATCGTTGTTTTAACTCTTTAGAAACAATTCTATTTTTTTTTGTTTCTTTTATATATCATTAATGGCGCACATCGATCAAATCCACTTCTTCCGCCTCTCTTTTAACCAAACCCGTGTGCTTTCTTTGAGAAAATCAAATATAATATATATAAAAAGTATTTTTCCAGAGTTTTTTAACAATATGAAAATAATTTGCCAAAATTAGTAAGTAAAAAGCTACCATTTCTTTGTTTTAATATTTTTTGGTCAAATTTTCTAGTTTACTTAAAAAACTTGGCTTTTAGAAGGGCATGGAAGAGTATGAAAGTCTTGAAATAAAAAGTTTACCAATTCAAAGACAATTTATATCAACCACTGGTATCACAAAACTTGAATCGTCGTGTTTTAATTTACTTCCTGAATATACTCTGTCTCAAATACTCACGCCACAAACTAAAGCTCTAGTAACATATAAAGCATTATTTACAGAAAAATATATACAGGCACTTATATGGAATATACCTATAGTTAATATCTCATATCTTTATGATCCATCACCATCTATAAAAAAATATGAGCTTAAGCCATTTCAGGGAGCTGTATTTTCATCTAGTGAAGTTTCAGAAGAAATTTTTATTAATTTTTTAAGCCAAAATGGTGCAGTTTATGAACCAAATGTCTCCATTTTTATTGATTTTTTAATTAGTGACAATGAAGATTCAGAAAAATCAAAATTTTGTATTAAATATGAAATTCCAATTATTAAAACATCGCAAGTTTTTTCAAATAATTTTAATTTGTTCAAGAAAAAAATAAAATATGATGCAAAGAAACTTAAGGCCACTGCACTTTTTTTTGAAAAAACCTTTTATATTGATCCCAAGCTGCCTAAACGACTTTTTAATAAAATTAGGCGTGCTATTGTAGAAAACGAAGGGATTAGAACAAGTTCTGTTGGGGATTATACTAATTTTATTATAACACAAGATCATAAACAATTTATTGAGAATCGTTCTAAATTAATACACTATCAATATATCTTTGATTGTGTTGAAAGTAAAGCTATTTTACATACCGAATTTTACAAATTTCATTTTACCATGGAAAAACAAGTTTTATTAAATGCAATAGCAGTAGTAGATAAAACGGTCCCTTGTACTACAGAATACGTAAATAAATTAAAAGCTTTAGGATCAATTGTTAAAAGTAAGCTAGATGCAAGAGTAACACATTATATAACTCTAAATCACAATACAAATGGGATTATGGTTTTTCATAAAAACTTTAACAGACACACACCAATATCTAACGAAAAATTGAGTGATGATGGATTTCCGTTTAAAATTGTAACCCCTGAATGGGTGGATCAATGCTTATTTAGCCTTAAACTATTAAACGAGACAAGATATTCACCCAGTAGGCCAATTCTAAGTCTTAAAAAACGAAATAGCATTAGAAAAGAGCAAGAAATAAAATTTCAATTTACTGGGCTACCTTATTTTTTCAGAAACGAGGCAATTAAAAAATTTGATTCTTTTGGAATCAAATTTGTAGAATCTGATAAATTCGAAAATTGCACTCATTTAATTATGGGATCGTTAAGTTCTTCAGAAAGTTGTTTTGTTCTATTGTAAATGGTTGTTGGATTTTAAGACCCGATTTTATTCAAGATTTTCAAAACGAGCAAAATTTTGATTTTGAAAAATACGAGTGGGTTTGGAATGAGGCTATGAATTCAAAAGAAAAAAAAACTGTTGAAAGTATAAGAAAATGGAGAATACGAGTTCAAAATGAGCAAAAGGCGGCCATTTTCAAGGTGGAATGTTAAAATCTACGCAGAGCCATTAAAGTTTGAAATATTTAAAAAATAATTTTATGTGGTGATGGGTCATTGAATGATAGCTTGCCTTATACCCATGTATTTGTAGATAAAGGATATTCTGGTGTTATTTTAGAAGATAAGCACTTAGTTGCAGATTCAATATTTTCTTATCTTTTTAAGTAAGTAAGCTTTTTTATCAATAAATATTAAATATAAATGTCTGGAAATCGCCATAAAAAATAATGGTTATATGAACTTATTTATTAAAAGGTTGAATATTTATAAAAATATCCAAGGAATAGATTTTATTAATGTTAATTTCTGCAGAAAAAGCGCAATTAGATAAATATTATAGTTGACTTATATCTATTTATGCCAATACTATTTAATAAATGCCTTTTTTTTATTATACTTAAAACATCCTCTTTTACATCAACAACAATTCAATAGAATTATACACCCGATTTATAAGCTATCTTCAAATATTTTTTTTAGTATTAAAGCACATTTTTATTTTGTGCTTACTTTTCTTATTTCCTCTTTTAGCAATAGATTTAAAAATTTTAACATTTTTTTACCCATGCTCTCGCGTTGCCGAATTCTTATGAGTTTTGGTGTCAAATTGAGCACAACAAGTTTTCTTACTGAAAGTAACGTAAGAAGCATATTTTAATTCAACCTTTTTTAATTTAATATTGAATATTTTAATAAGAGAAATTAAGACATATTATTTAGAGCAAGAGTTTGTGGTAAACAAGGCTATTTAGTATTATATTTTGTTGTTATCTGAAGACCTATTAGACATTATGGGTTATTTATTTAAGACTATTTCAACATATATTATCCACCTTTTTAGTAATAAATGAATAATTTAACTTTATAATTTAAACTTATAATTAGAGAAATTGTAAAGTTGGAAATAAATTCTGCATGACAAAGTTTTATATTACAAAATTATTAAAGGTTGTATTATTGCTATTTAATAAATAGACTTGTTAATGATTATCTTCGACTTTAACTACGAATTATAGCTGGATTTCATAGTGCTCTACTCGATTGTATCTTTGAAATGCAGTTAACTTGATATTAAAAAGGGGGAAAAAAGAGGCTAAGCAATTGCCATTTAATCATCTGCTTTTAATGATTGTTAGATTTACTAAAAACTGAGTTGTTTAGCTGGTTATAATACAAAAAAGCAGAAAATAATCAAAAAAATAGTGTTTGCTATTTATTGTGTGTGAAATAAAATGGCCAAAGTGAAATTATTTGTGCAGCTGGATTTTTCAAATAGCAAGCACTACAAATTTATTCACTCTGGATTATTAAATTTTTAAAGAAAAATGGCACAAACTCTAAAAAAAAAGAATTTAAACACAAATAGAAAGTTGGAATTATACTTTAGAAAACAAATTTTTAATTTAATACCCTTTTGTACTCTTTTTAAGCATTGATTTTTTTAAAGGGGATTTTTTACTGTGGGATTGGCAGATATTTGTGATTAAACTTTTAATTGGTTCTTTTAATTTATAAACATTGAACTAAAAAGGAGTCCTTGGCTGACAGCACCCCTTTTAAATTATAAACTTTTAAAAGATGTTTGGTAAAGACGGTCATGGCAGAAGTCGAGAATACAAATTCTGAAAACTACAAGATTAACTTAATTGATAAATACCTGGATAGATTGGAAAAAAACTACAGTTGGCGAATTTATTTCAAGCCGAATGAAAGCAATTTATTCACCAGAAATATGTTTTATTTTTTGCTTTGGCTAAAATAACAACTGCTTTGGCAATTATTCTCTTAGTATATCCTGTTCCAAAAATTTTAAAGGGGTGTGATTTAGTATCTTATATCTGCATGGCTTTAACATTCGGAGATGCCGCGTTAGCCGTTTCATCATTATTTCAAACTATTCATTTTTTGACTTATTTACAACTTCTTATATCCCTGCTAAAAAAATGTTTTCGTTTTAACTTTTTTACTAATAAAGGCATTAAAACTTTATTCAAATAGCAAATTATTTTATAGTTTAATTAGTTTAGCATTTACTTTCGCGGTATTAAGTTTTGACATAGCATTTTGTTATATTTATAAAATAACTTTAAAGCTTAAAAATATAGCGAAAGAATTGTCAACTAGAAACGGAAGCCCCAAAACATATACAATTACCGTTTAATTAAATCCAACTCTTTAAACACAAAAATTTCTTAAAATTAATTTTATGCTTAAGAAATATTTTGTAGTTTAAAACTACAAAATCGTTATTTGAGTCTTGTAATTTTTTATTTATTAAAATAGAAATTGTCTAACGCCCATCGACGATGGCATGGCGTAAGCTCTTCATCTTTAAAGTATTTAATCATTTAGGGTATTAAGGGATTATATTAATAGAGGATAACACAACAGAAAAAATCAATCTTTTTCTAAAATGCAACTTGGAAACATTAAAATTCTTTAAAAAAGGTTTCTAATTTTTTAAAAATCATATTTATTGTTAACGGCTAGTTTATATCTATTTAATAAATACACTTTTTGTGATTATCTTTGACTTTTATTGATATTGATTGGAATATATCTATTTAATAAATACAACTTTTTGTGATTATCTTTGACTTTTATTGCTATTGATTGGATTATATCTATTTAATAAATACACTTCTTGTGATTATCTTTGACTTTTATTGCTATTGATTGGATTATATCTATTTAAGCTAATATAATAAATATCCTTGCTATGATTATCTTCGGGGTTTACCTATTATAATTCAATAATTAAAAATGAAAATAAATCAACATGTTTGTTTTATAAGGAGGTGTATTTTGTTCCCAGTGCTATTTAATCATAATACAATAAATTACAATAACAAAACCCAAATAATTATTATTAAATCATTTAAAGGCTTAAAAATTATTTTATATTTCAGAATTAATTGTTTTTTTTCGCTACAAATATTGTATTTTTTTTGTGGCCATGCTAATTTTAAATATTTTACATTTTGTTAAAGGTAACAAAAATTCTATTTAATTCAAAAGTTACTGCCCGCAGTTGTTTTTTTCTTATTTTCAGATGTAATTTTTAAATATTTGAAATTTTGCACTCAAATTCTATCCTTATGGGCTCGAAAATTTTAGTTGTTGGATGTGGAGGCCTGGGATGTGAACTTATTTAAACTTCTTTCTACGGATCCATCCAATGAATTAACAATAATTGATGATGACACTGTAGATTCAACTAATTTAAAACGGCAGTTCTTTTTTGTTAAAAATGATGTTAATTTTAGTAAAAGCGAAATTGTGGCTAAGAAATTGCTGAAAAATGAAAATAGTCCTAAAATTACATTTATTTTTAATAAAATTGATATTTATAAAAAATTAAACTTCTATAAAGATTTCGATGTGGTTTTCAATTGTTTAGACAATGACGCTGCTAGATCGTTTGTAAATCAAAGATGTTTTTTTATCTGGAGTTCTTTTAATTGACGGAGGAAGTGCTGGATGGCTAGGTCAATCATTTTGTAATATCAAAGAGTGTTTTGATTGTATTCCTAAACAAACAGAAAAAATTTATCCCATTTGTAGTATAAGACAAAACCCCAAGATTTTTGAACATTGTCTTGTTTGGGCTAAAGCCGTAGCTGAAAATAAAAAAACAATTAAAGAAGAATTAGAGGGTCTAAATACAGTTGTAGAAGTTGAAACAAATTTGGATGAAAGGAGCAGTACAACAGAAAAGTATGATTTTCTTATATATAGAAATAGTAAAAAAGATATTGAAAAATATAAAGAAAATAATAAAAAATTTAAAACCCCCGACTTTGAGTTAAATGTTGAGGCTTTTATATTGAATTTAGAAAGTATAGATGAACAAGGAGAGATTGTTCACAAATTAGCCTGCCTTAAAGCTAAAAATATAATATCAAACCCATTTCCACTTATTAAATCTCAAACTTTTCTCAAAAAAAATTATCCCGTCAATTTGTACAAACAAATTCTATTGTAGCTTCACTAATGATGCTCTCACATAGTAAATTAAAAAACTTTTACCTTGTACAAGGAACTCTAGGAATTATACAAGTTGATCCATGTAAACAAAAAAAAGATTGCTTAACTTGCTCGTTACCTACATATAAAGCACTCGTTACACCGCAAACTACAATTACAGAATTCCTAAAAAAATTTAATGGTGAAACTTTAATCAGCAATTCAACAATTTATGATTCAAAATCATGTGAGCTTTTAAAGTCATATGATGGTGATATAATGGTCTGCATGAAGAATGGTCTTCCAAACAGAATTTATTTTGAAATAAGTAATCAACAATCAATAAAACGAATAAAATAATTTTATAAAGATCCGTTTTGTAATTAAAATTATGGGGATATTGTCAAAGAAAAAAAAATCGGATTTATTGAAAAGTGGTTGCCTACAGCAAAAAAAGAAGTTTCCTACAAAACTCTGGGGGCCCCTATAGCATCTCTATCCCTCTGCCGACAGTCGGCTAGCCTTAGGACTAAGTGTCCCATTGACCTTGAGCTGGCGTTTAATTATAGACAGTACCATATTGTCAAAGAGAACTGGCAATTAAAACCCCAGAAGCCTTGCTTTGCTGTAACCTGTGTAACTTAACAAATAAAGTTGAGTTTTTTTAAAAATAAATTAAAGTGCTTCGTTTTTAAATTATTTAATTAACGAACGAGTAGTGTATGGTTTAAGTAAGTAGTGTCTTGTGCGATCGAAGATGACGTAATCTCTTCATTAAATAAGTATTTAATCATTAAAAGTATTTTTTAAATTATATTTATAGAGGATAACACAACAAGTATATTTTATACTTTTCTATATTTCCTTTTTAATAGCACATTATTTTAAATGATTTGATTGGCACTTACAATTATGCCAGTTTATATAATTAGACGGCGTTTGGCTAGTGGTCGGCTTGCTGATTCACTTCCCGAACTGCCCGGGTTCTAGCCTCGCTTTGGTAGGTAAAAGAACAATAACC
>NW_027518574.1:0-14378 GCF_051622035.1 Arctopsyche grandis
AACGTGTTCATTACGATTATTTTTCACCATCGAACTATCAGAAACGATTTAAATTTCCGTCGTTGACAAAAATGTATAAAATGGCAAAGTATCCAAACGATCGGAAGTCTGTAAGAATAGATACTGAACCGATATCGAAGTGAAACATAGAATTGGCTTATAAAAAAACATTATATCCAAGCACATACATATGTACACATGATATTTTTATGTACATATGTATATACGTTTATCAAAAAACAATACATATCAAATAAATTTGTAAAACATTAAATAAATAAATAAAAAACGAGTATTTATGATTACATTTATTTATTTATTTATTTATTTATTTATTTTAATATACAAGTATACCACAGAGTCTTTACAGGTCACCCCAATATGACACTGTGGCCAGACAATACATAAAAGATCAAATAAAAATAAAACAACAATAATAGAAAAACAAATAAAATAAAACATTTAAAAAATTGTACATAAAAATTAAAAATTGAAAAATTGAGAATTAATAAATTGAAAAATCAAAAATGAAAATAATACACAAAAAAAAAAAACACATATATAAATAGTTTAAATTGAATTAAAAGTAAAAAACAGTAAAAATACGGATAGATTATCCGGTGAAATATTGAAAATATCAATGTGATTGCTGACCAAATTCAAGCAGCGTAAGACTCGAGCGATTGGTGAAAAAGCAAGAACATTAGTTCTTGCTTTAATAGTTTGGAACAATGGACGCAATCGATAATCAATGAGGCGAGATGGAACCCAAAATTTCATTTCTTCCAATATAGTTGGGTTGTAAATATCACCTCTTAATAATTTGAAGAAATGACACACAAGATGCATATCCCGCCGATGAGATAGGGAAGTATAGCCAACAGAACCTTGCACAAAAGCACTAGGAAACAGTTGAGGGTAGTATCCAAACTCCCTCATATATAGATAATTGCATAATCGAAAACTCCGCTACGTAAGGTATGTTTCAGAAAAATAGCATTACTAATAGCAGTAAAAATAACATAATAAATTAGTTAAAATGACCGTAGCTAATGGGTCATGAAAATAAATATGTTTAATGTAATTACTTGTATATGTATATATATATATATATACACATACATACACAAAGGCTCACCGGTTAAGCCTTTGCTTACCAGTAAAAAGGTTGTGGTCTCAAATCGCATCCGGAATCGAGTAATCATTCGATTTACATATGTATGTATGTATATACGCTGCCGGCAAGATCTGGATGGTAACTGACAATTTTTGCTTAATTCACAGTCAATATGTAAATTATAAAAAATTAAAAACACGTATTGAACACCGGATTGAATTTGTATCGTATATAGAAAAAGGAATTACATAAAAAGAGGAATTAAATTATTTTTGTTAAAAAAACACTTCCATATTTTCTATACCTCTTAAATATGCTACTTTTCGAGAAAATTGCGTATTTAAAATTTTTTGTGTGCAATTAATTATCTGCGTAGTGAAAAATAAATTCCGCCATGATTAGGTCATGGAAGGATTTAAAAAAAAATTGGATGTGACCAACCCATGACTTTATCTATATATTTGAGGAATATAAGAAGAGCGCAAAACAAAATTCGATAATGAAACATACATACACGTTCAAACATGCCGTTATGGACTCATGTCACTTTCAATTGGAACGGCTCATATTATATATTCACGTATCATTTCAGACATCATACAAAATGGTTCGTCGAGTTATGGCTCTCATACTTTTGCTTAGACTGAGTCAAGCTATTGAATATCATAATGACAGTGTGCCTAAATATGGATTCGTGAGTTACAATAATATTATAGATATCTACACTTAACATTATGTATGCATATATTAAATATGTACAATTCTACATTTAGGGTAATTACTATGCACAGATGCAAAGAACATATGAATGTGATAATTCCGGTCCAGTTTACGAAAAGATGTTAAATTCGACATATATCGTGCGGAAAGTATTCAGTACAAATAGAGAAGAATTTACTTGGCATTGGACGGCATTTGAAGATTATTCAATAGTAAAGGTGAATTATTCTAAAATAAATAATTAAAATGATTCAGATATGTTACATATATTCAATGACTTTTAATTTTATTTTAAGGGATCTATTACGGTTGAAATATGGAAAAACGACGGATTCAAGCAGATTTTTCACAAAACTGCAGAAAAGCCTTGTTTTACTAAATCTTTTTCCTTTTTCAAATCAAAGAAAATTGATTATAGATCCAACGCATGCAATATTTCCAAAGTAATTACAGATATGTACATACATACATCCATACGTATATATATAAATATATATTTGAAAATTTGAAAAATTATGAGATGAAAATTTTCAGGGCAACCACTCGACGAGTCCAATAAATCCGAACGTTTTGGCTCACTCTTTTTTAGGAAAAAGTTTTTTTTACGGGAAAGTAAATACCAAAGCGGCATTTTATTCCGAAAAAGGATTAACTTACTGTGTCAATGTTGAAGGCATCATTAAGCCGATCAATAAAGGACGATAAATACGCTTTGTATGAATGTCACTGAATGTCCATACTACATATCTACATAACATAAAAATCAGTATGTATGTGCATATACATATATGTACACAAAAACAATCAGTGATTGAGATATATGGAATCGAAATGAAATATAAATTATTTAACACCAATAAAAAACTTTTTTATAAAAATTTTTATTTACCATATTTTAAATTATTTATTGTTTATAGAGTACCAACATTTTGTTTTGTCACTTGATTTAGAGCAGTCTAATAAGCCGTCATAAGCGAAGCAAAAGGTCCAGGGCCCATTTATTTCATTAATCGGTCCATGATTGGGGACCAATATTTAAATGGGCTAAAGACACATCTGGTGCCTCACATAAAGCCTGGTGGTATCTTTGATCCTGACAGCATTTTTTATGCACGTCAGTGCTCCTTGTCATCGAGCATGGGTGAAAAATATTGCAAAAGTGGTAAAACTTTTCGAAAAAATTAAAGTTCTTCAATGCGCTGTATAATTAGTAATTTCACTCTGGTAATGTCACCTTAAGCTTATCCGGCAGCAAATAATTTTGATCCTAAATATATGTTTTTTTCACAGTAATCTTTCCGGACATGCATACAACAAATCCTGAAAGTTCCATCGTGATCGATTCAGTGGTTTTAGGAGCCTATTCTAGACACACAGACAGACAGACATTAAAATTATATCTATATTCATTTATATATATATATATGTATATACATAGATATAATTTTAATTCATGTATCAAATCAAGTGCCAGATGAAATCAACGGGCACAACACTAGTACATATATGCATACAATATAAATAATAGAATGATAGAAATTGAATCAAACTCTTCAATAAAATATATTTATCAGGCGAACTACCTAGCGATTGGTTACAATCCATATTTATCCCGTTGCCCAAAAAGAGTAACGCGAGGACGTGTAGCGACTTCAGAATAATTAGCCTAATGAGTCACACATTGAAGATCCTACTAAAGATAATACAGGGCAGAATTTACTCACGGTGTGAAGAGGCGATTAGCAGAGAGCAGTTTGGGTTCAGACAAGACTTGGGTACCCGAGAGGCCCTTTTCTGTATGAAAACACTACTCCAAAGATGCAGAGAAGTCCGTAAACCTGTGTACATCTGCTTTATAGACTTTGAAAAGGCCTTTGACCGTGTCCAACACGCTCGCCTAATGGAAACATTATAAAATATTGGCCTGGATGACAGAGATGTCAGATTGCTACGAAATATTTATTGGAATCAGACTGCAGTAGTACGTGTCGATGATCAATTCA
The DNA here is from genome assembly GCF_051622035.1 of Arctopsyche grandis. Classification (NCBI taxonomy): domain Eukaryota; kingdom Metazoa; phylum Arthropoda; class Insecta; order Trichoptera; family Hydropsychidae; genus Arctopsyche; species Arctopsyche grandis. The sequence goes on from NW_027518574.1 coordinate 3,841, forward strand.
CTGATGAGATTCCTATAGAACGGGGCGTCAGGCAAGGATGCATCCTATCACCTACTCTTTTTAACACCTACACCGAATCCATCTTCCACGATGCTCTCCAAGAGGCGGAGGGCATCAAGGTGGGCGGCGAGACGATCACCAATATAAGATATGCTGATGACACGGCACTAGTCGCTGAAAATTTAGCAGACCTGCAAAGATCTCTAGACCGTGTACATCAAGAAAGCAATCGAAGAGGTCTGCGCATAAATCTAAAGAAGACAAAATTTATGATAGTAGATAGAATGCAAACAGACACCGGGAATCTAACCTTGGGTGGAGAGGTGATAGAAAGAGTAAAAAGATTCAAATACCTGGGTACCTGGCTGAATGAAGAGATGGACCCAGATGAAGATCTAAGAATCCGCATCGAGATGGCTAGAACAGCATTTGTAAAAATGAAGGCGGCGCTTACAAACAAGCATCTCAATCTTCATACGCGGTTGAGATTCGCGAAGAGCTACGTCTGGACAGTATTACTACACGGATGTGAGACGTGGACTCTGAAAACCAAGATGATCAGCCGCATTGAAGCTTTTGAGATGTGGGTCTATAGGCGTATGCTGAAGATTCCGTGGACCAAAAAGATATCAAACGAAGCTGTCCTCGGCATGATGGGGAGAGGCAGGGAACTTGTTTCTGTCATCAAGCGGAGAAAGATGGAGTACCTCGGACACATGATACGGGGTCCAAAATACGAATTTCTCCGTTTGATAACCATGGGGGAAAATAGAAGGAAAAAAATGGATTGGCAGGAAAAAGTTATCTTGGCTTCGAAACATGCGCATGTGGACCGATATGAGCGCCGAAGAGTTGTTCCGAGCCGCTGAAGACCGATGCGGATATCTTCAAATAATCGACGAGGTGGTCGCCAACGTCCGGATGCGGACAAGGCATTAACAAGAAGAAGAAGAAATAGAATATAATATATACAGTCGTATGACAACGAATTACTAACACCCGCGTATTTACCCTATTTTGTGTACCTGCGCCGTCTTAAGTAACATTTTGGGTTGGTTTTTTTTGTAGACCATTCATTGTATCCTATTCTATGTATTTAGAGAAGGATAGGATGAGTAGTGTTTATACAAATAGTTTAAAAACCGAACAAGTGCAAATACACAGTTTGGCTTTGAAATTCGTTTGGTGTAGACGTGTGCTTTCACTGGGAGAAAAGTTAGTTTTGAAGAGATTTTTGCTTTCCTGTATATTATCGATATCATTGAAGTAAGTTAAAGTGTTTAAATTTTTTAAATGTGACTTAATTATTTGTTTAAATTGCTTGTGAAAAAAACCCCTTTCCTTTTTAGATGGGAAGAAATAAAGATTTATCTATGGAGAAAATCGCCAATATTTCCACATTATTAAATACTGGGAAGTATTCTATACGATATATTGCTAAAGATTAGGGGGTTAGAGTTTTCAGTGTGCATAAAATTAGCACCCAACTAAAAAGAGGTGAAAATCCTACGGTCACCAAGCGTAAGAATTGTTGTGGCACTCGAAAATACGGTCCTCGAGTCGATCGATATATTATAAATACTGTTGAGAAGGATCGGTTTGCCACAAATAAAAAAATCCAGACAAATTTACGGGAGCGGAACCGAAATATCGACTCGGACAATACAACGCCGTTTCGCAGACGCGGGGATGAATGGCAGACAACTACTTAAAAAAACGCTTTTGACGCCAAAAATGAAGAAAGCCAGGCTCAATTTGGCTAATGAGCATCGCCACTTCACCCTCGACGATTGGAAAGGGGTAATTTAATTGAAATTAAATTATTTGTCTAATTTTTTTTGAATGAATTGAATTAATCGATGTTTTTAACATTTTTAAGGTTCACTTCTCTGACGAGTCGTCAATTCAATTGATGACACCGACTCACCAATACGTACGTAGGCGAGTCGGCAAGCGGTATAATGAGTCCTGTGTCATAAAAAATGTGAAACACCCGCTGTCACTCATGATTTGGGGCTCAATTAGAGCGGAAGGTCGGGGGCCATTGTATTTTGTAGAAGGGATGATGAATGCTTCGCAATATATAACGGTATTGCGATACACCCTATTGCACTCTATACAAAACAAAATTGACAAAAGGGATCGCCTGCACTTAATGCAATATTTTTGCACCCTGCCATAAAGCCAAAATTGTGAAAAAAATCATGTCCAACCACAATTTACCGCTCCTTCACTGGCCCGGTAATTCTCCCGATCTAAATCCTAAAGAAAATGTCCGGCATACCCTTAAAATGAAATTAAATAAGCTCCAATGTACCAATAAAAATATCCTAAAACAAAACATAATTTCTGTGTGGCAGGGAGATCCTGAGATAAAGTCAACCATTGCGTCTTGTATCGAGAGTATGCCCAAAAGAATAGCATCGTGTCTCCGAAATAAGGGTGGACATACAAAATATTAATAATATATATATATGTTGTATTAATATTGTAAATAAACTATGTATAATCATTATAAACACATCTTTGTTTTAATTTTACGAACCTACTCTTCAATATATAGCTCTAAACATAGAATTTGCAAAATCCGCATGGTGTTAGTAATTCGCTGTCATGGGACTGTATATATATATATATATATATATATATATATATATATATATATATATATATATATATATATATATATATATATATATATATATATATATATATATATATATATATATATATATATATATATATATATATATATATATATATATATATATATATATATATATATATATATATATATATATATATATATATATATATATATATATATATATATATATATATATATATATATATATATATATATATATATATATATATATATATATCATATATATGTATATATATATATATATATATATATATATATATATATATATATATATATATATATATATATATATATATGTATATATATATATATATATATATATATATATATATATATATATATATATATATATATATATATCATCATTTACAGCCATTCGCCATCCACTGCTGGATGAAGGCCTCTCCAACACGCTTCCACTCGTCTCCGTTTTGCACAACACTCATCCATCTCATTCCGAACATTTTCCTAATTTCGTTCACTCATCTTCCTTGCGGTCTTCCTTTTACTCTTTTGCATTCTCTCGGGTACCATTCAAGCACTTCTTTTGCCCATCCTCTTTTGTCAGCTACGTGACCCGCCCATTGCCATTTCAATCTCTTCACTCTATGCACTATGTCCACTACTCTTGTCATACTTCTCACCCACGTGTTCCGCATTCTGTCTTTCCTCGATATGCCAAGCATACAGCGTTCCATGCTTCTTTGAGTGCATTGGATTTTATGTAGCATCTTGGCGTTCAGTGTCCAAGTTTCACATCCATACGTCATCACTGGCAAAACGCATTGATCAAAGATCCTTGTCTTCAGGCACAGTGGCATTTTTGATTTAAAAACAGCATTCATCCGTCCAAATGCAATCCACCCTAATTTCATACGTCTCTTTATCTCTTCATTTTTACTACCAGACATGTCAATTATTTGACCTAAATATAAATAATTATTTACTACTTCTACTGGTTTATCATCTAAGGGGATGCTATCAGGCATGCAATAACTATTGAACATTAGTTTAGTCTTATCTACGTTAATTTTTAATCCTACTTTTCTACTTTCCCTGTCCAGCTGTGTTAGTCTGATGAGTAGGTCAGCTGAATCACGAGCAACTAGAACTATATCGTCTGCGAACCGAAGGTGACTCAAGAAGCGACCGTTGATGCTTACTCCGGCTTTGTCCCATTCCAAGTTCCTGAAAACTCCCTCAAGCACCGCATTGAATAACTTGGGCGAGATTGTATCTCCTTGTCTTACTCCTTTTCCTATGCTAAATCTATCTGTACCTGAAAAAATTTTAACCGAAGCTGTGGCATTCTTATATATTGCAGCTATCAGCCCCACATAGGGTTCCAGCACTCCCTGTGTTTGTAGAGCGTTAAGTACTGCATTATGGCTAACTGTGTCGAAGGCTTTCTCATAATCGACGAAACCTAGGCACAATGGCCGTTGATATTCGTTGTCGCGCTCGATTAGTTCGCCAACTATTTGGAGGTGGTCCATTGTGCTGAAATCTGCCCTAAACCCTGCCTGTTCTATAGGTTGGTTCTCGTCGAGGATATTCTTCAGCCTTTCTGTAATAACCTTCGTGAAGAGCTTTTAGACCGCTGAAAGTAAACTAATGGGTCGGTAGTTCAAAACCTCGCTAAATAACATTATTTTAATTACGTATTTTTATATGGCGAAAACGAGACATTTTAATTAATGTTAAAAAAATTATTATTTGAATATTCCACGATGGTTTCACGGCTAATTCTCTGAACTCGAGTATACCTATAAGAGGATATTTGTGTTCGTGTGAGGGTTCACCAGTTTGATTCCGAATGAGAACTTATACAAAGCTTAAGCTTTTTATCAATCCATTATTATGTTCGGCTAGCGTTAGGACACACACACACACACACACACAGAGACATTACCGTCTTTATATATATGTATATAATAATATTATATATAAAATATACATATTTAGGCTAGCATTTTTGTCTGATATTACTTTTACACTTGATTACATTGCTGTTTACTGCTATTTGTGACATTACAATTGGCAAAATAAAAAATAAACAAAAATATACACAAAGAAGATAAATGAAACACCGAAAAAAAGAAAACAATACAGTAGATAAAACAATAATCGGCATATAATCAATCTAGTATAATAACAGCAGTATTAAAAATAATATATATATTAATTTGCATTCCCAAGTAATGCATTTGAGTATCGTTTCAAACATCACACCAAATAGTTCATCGTTTGCTGCAAGTAATATTTTTATTTAGACTATATCAAACTATGGAATATCACAACGTTAACTCGCCCGAAGAAGGATTCGTATATTTAAAATCAATTGTAAAAACTATACGCATACTGAAAATTACAAGTACAATAAAATGCATGTGTGATATTTCGGGAATCTGAAATAGTATTACATTGCAGTTTCGTTATTTGAATGTAGTACTTCCAACTTATAAATAATTTCAATAAAAAGTACACTCAATTTGCATGCATGAAATCGTATCATGTCATATCATGAAATCGTATTTTAGATTTCACTACGCACTAGAAGAAGAGACATATTTCCCTTGAAAATATCTAATTATTATACGTGCAATTTTTGGTCAAAAATATAGTTATCTAACACATCTTATCTATGTTTTATATGTACATATGAGCAGTTATATTATTATTTGTGGCGGAAGTCCAATTTTCAGTTCCTAAAAAAGTTTTTCTGTTCGAGTTAATTCACAAATTGTTTATCACTTATTTTAAATTGATATCTCTAGAATCACGGAAAAGAAGAATAAACGAATTACGGGCTACCAATATTTTTAAATATTGTCAAACGCAAAACATTAAATATAATAATTTGCGAGATATTTCTCAAAATAAGGGACCAAAATACAATTGAAGTGAACTTTCCACTTCAATTGTAAAGGCTCATATAATATACATACATATATTCACGTATCATTTCAGACATACAAAATGGTTCGTCGAGTGATAGCTCTCATACTTTTGTTTAGACTGAGTCAAGCTATTGAATATCATAATGATAGTGTACCTAAAGATGGATTCGTGAGTTACAATAATATTATAGATATCTACACTTAAAATTATGTATGCATGGATTAAATATGTACAATTTTACATTTAGGGTAATTACTATGCACAAGTGCATAGAACATATGAATGTAACAATTCCGGTCCAATTTACGAAAAGATGTTAAATTCGACATATATCGAGCGGAAAGTATTCAGTGCAAATAGAGAAGAATTTACTTGGCATTGGACAGCATTTGAAGATTATTCAATAGTAAAGGTGAATTATTCTAAAATAAATAATTAAAATGATTCAGATATGTTACATATATTCAATGACTTTTAATTTTATTTTAAGGGATCTATTACGGTTGAAATATGGAAAAACGACGGATTCAAGCAGATTTTTCACAAAACTGCAGAAAAGCCTTGTTTTACTAAATCTTTTTCGTTTTTCAAATCAAAGAAAATTGATTATAGATCCAACGCATGCAATATTTCCAAAGTAATTACAGATATGTACATACATATATACATATATATGTACATATATACATATATATATATATATATATATATATATATATATATATATATATATATATATATATATATATATATATATATATATATATATATATATATATATATATATATGTATATACGTATATATGAGATGAAATATTTTAGATGAATATTTTCAGGGTAACCACTCGTCGAATCCAATAAATCCGAATATTTTGGCTCACGCTTTTTTAGGAAATAATTTTTTTTACGTGAAAGCAACTGTCAAAACGGCATTTTATTCCGAAAAAGGATTAACTTACTGTGTCAATGTTGAAGGCATCATTAAGCCGATCAGTAAAAGACGATAAATTCGCTTTTTATGAATTTCACTGAATGTACGTACTACATATAATATTTTTGTATATATATAAAACCAATCAGTGATTGATAAATTATTTAACACCAATAAAAAAACTTTTATTAACCATATTTTACCAAATTATTTATTGTTTGTGGAGTACCAAAATATTATTTTGTCACTTGATTTAAAGCAGTCTATTTTTTCGTCTAATAAGCCGTCATAAGCGAAAAAAATGGTCCAGGGCCCATTTATTTCGTTAATCGGTCCATGACTGGGGACCAATAGTTAAATGGGCTTAAGTCACATCTGGTGCCTCACATAAAGCCTGGTGGTATCTTTGATCCTGACAGCATTTTTTATGCACGATAGAGCTCCTTGTCATCGAGCTTGGGTGAAAAATATTGTAAAAGTGGTAAAACTTTTCGAATTTTTTTTATTATTTTATACTATTTTGCTTTTTGAAATTGTAATGCCGGGTTGCGTACCGGTGCCGATAAAAGGTAGTGGGGCGCGACCCGGCATTATATATAAAATGTACATATTTAGGCTAGCATTTTTTTCTAATATTACTTTTACATTTGATTACATTGCTGTTCACTGCTATTTGTGACATTACAATGGGCAAATAAAAAATAAACAAAAATATACACAATGAAGATGAACGAAACACCGAAAAAAAGAAAACAATACAGTAGATAAAACATTAATCGACATATAATCAATCTAGTATAATAACAGCAGTATAAAAAATAATATATATTAATTTGCATTCCCAAGTAATGCATTGAGTATCGTTTCAAACATCACACAAGATGGTTCATCGTTTGCTGCAAGTAATATTTTTATTCAGACTATATCAAGCTATGGAATATCACAACGATAACTCGCCCGAAGAAGGATTTGTATGTTTAAAATCATGTGTAAACACTATACGCATATTGAAAATTACAAGCACAATAAAATACATGAGTTTGTGATATTATACATTTAGGGTCCATATTATACACAGCTTCAAAGAACATACGAATGCAACTATTCGGGACCGATTGTCGAAAATATATACAAATCGACAATTATCGTGCGCAAGGTATTCAGTGCAAATAGAGAAGAATTTACATGGAGCTGGACCGTAAATGAATATTGTATAATAACTAAGGTAAAACTTAGAATTATATGTTTCATTATAATAATTAATGACCCAATACAAATTAAAGTTGACTTCGATTTTTATTTTAGGCATCGATCGCGATTGAACTATGGAAAAACAACAAATTCCAACAGATTTTCCGCAAAACTACAGATAAACCTTGTTCTCACAAGTCTTTTTCGTTTTTCGCAGAAAAGAAATATAATGATGCATCCAACGATTGTAATTACCCAAAAGTAATAAGTAATTCCTATATCATTAATACATCATAACCATATCATATTATTATATTTCATTATTGGTGTATGAAGCATAATAAGAAAAAAAAAAGCTCAAAAACCTTGTTTTCATATAAAAACCGATATTTGCAATCCTCAAGGATTAACCGTATACATATCTACATGATTATAATATACTCACACAACCTATACAATATAATAATAAAATATGCAAAAGTCTTCTTTATCGTAAATTTTGAAAATTTCAGGGTAACTACTCGACGATGGCAATAAATCCGAACGCATTCGCTCATAGGTTTTTGGGAAATAAATTTTTTTACGGAAAAGGAAAGGCTGAAGTGTCATATTATTCCGAAAAAGGATTAACTTACTGCATAAATGTTGAATGCATTTTAAGACCGATCAAAACAATACGAAAAATGTAGAACAAGAAAACGACTTTACTCTGGCACAGGAACTATTAATATAACCATATATAACCATATGTATCTACAAGTAATATAAATATATTACTTGCAGATACATATGGACATATTTGTATTTGTATAATATAAAGTATTGATTTGTAATTATATGAACTTTTAATTATTTTTTTTTTCAATAAATGCATCCCACTAAAAGTTTTATTCATTTATTTATTAAATAGCAAATTGCTAATGAATTATTTCACAATTAACAATTTCAAACTTAAACTAACAACTATAATATAACATAGTTAACAAAACTATAATAAGTAAACCTAAAATAATATAATATAATTCAACATACATAGCATTTTATTACACTTACGTATATAATTACAATGCAACGAATGTAATTAAAATTTTCCCTCGTGAATGAATAGTGAAAACACACATATTCTGAATAATTATTGTAAATATTCATTTAAATTAAAAATTAATTTAAAATAAACTATGCAAAGGTTGACTTACACCGAAACTTTATTCAACTTCATTCGTCTCGAGTATAGAAAAGTACAACATACATACATACATATGTATGTGCTTTCCGCTAAAAAAACAATGTTCAAAATAATACTGTCTTAAGATACTCACTATACCCATTTTATGTAAAAAGTTTTGGTTTAATTCATTCAGCTGTTTAATAGATGGAATATTTAAATAAAAGTTAAAAAAGGAGACTTTCATATCTATACACAAAGGTTCTATGTACTTCTGGTTGAAAATTTAGAAAACAATATTCGAATATAATATGTACATATGTACGATCGTAAAAATTAAATATGACTTTCAAATGCATTATAATGAATTCTGATAGATAACGAATTGTAAACATTATCGAAAGTAATGACGCTTGAAATGAAACATGTTCAATTTACATTTCCAACCAAATTCATTAGCATAATTATCGCATTTTCATTAATACGCGATTCAGTGAATTTTCATAGATCGCCTACAACGGATCGTCGTTTATGGATTGTCATGTTTTTGTTTAAATTATTTATACATTTTCGTAACGATAGTTTACCCAAAGACAGATATGTAAGTTAACGGGGTAAAAACTAATGTGTAACGTAGATTATTCATAAAATATATTTATGGCCCATATTAAGGTCTAATTGAGGTCTAATTCACAAAAGTATACATAGTACATAAAGAATAATTTATTTGGTGTTGGTCGACAGATGAAGTAGTTAAGGTGAGTATTGTATTACATGCTATCATAAAAATGGCCTGTATTTAATCGGTCAGAATATAAAATATACATCAAACACAAACATATTATAAAAAAGTCAATTTTCATGTATCGATTGGTCAATATTTTATTTTTAACGGTTGATACGTAAAATAAAGTATCGTTAAATTAAATATTCAATTCAATTTGTGGTACTAAGATTTTAAATTCATTCGAGTGCATAATAAGATTAATTTTAAAATTTTTGAGGTAACCACTCCATTCCTTACTCTTACGGATTAAGGTCTATTCATACTATCCAGCCATACGGTTAGTATGAATAGACCATACGGTTACGGCACACAAGTATCAGCACGTTCATACAAATTTTGGCTGAGTACAAGACAAAATCGGCCTACATATACATTACAGAGCGTGACGATACGGTGTAATATTGCTTGCCTCGTATCATCAGTCGATATTTTGACAAAAAATGACGTTTCCTTAAATATTCACATGCGATTTTGAATAATTTAAAAAGCTCTTTGCTGTAACAATATTTTAAATTTTTGTGATTATATTAATATATTAATATAATTTAATATTGAAATTAGTTATATTTATTATATGATTAATATGAATTATATTGATTATATGATTTATAATGATATCATTTGCATCATCCATTATTTGAATAAATGTTCAGTTTTCTACCAGCAAATTAGGTCAAATTCAAATGAGAACAATCTATGAATATGTAATATACATACAATATTAATTTTGCAGGGACAATATTTGTATTTAAAATGCAATCAATATATACATATATATATACTACATATATGTAGAGGAAGCCATTAAGATTTATGTTGTATGTTATTAAATAAACTATGTGTAATTGCACTGATATTTCTATACAAATTCAACCTAATTTTCATTTTCAAACAT
>NW_027518575.1:0-13131 GCF_051622035.1 Arctopsyche grandis
GTAGAGAAACATCGGGGTAGAAAAGACTTTGAAAAGTAAAGAGATGAAATTAGACGCTGGAAAAGAATTGATCTGTGATCATAACAAAAGAAAATTAGCCGCATTTTGTTCACATAAAAATAATATGTTTTTTACATAAGTGTTTCTGGGCTCGAAAATCTAGAAAAAAAAAAGAAAACTTTGAAGACGATGTATTTTAAAATAAAAGAAAGAAAATTTAAAACTTTTACTAATTAATCTTTTAAAGAAAATAACAAAATTAAACAACAGAATAGCACGAATTAAAGATGTTTAGATATTAGAAAATAGTTTTTAAAGGAAATAAATTATAGAACAGTTATTTTCCTATTCAAAATCTTGATATTTCAGGATATTTATAATAAATAAAAATTAAGTCTATTTATAAATATTTGCTTCATATGAAAGTTGAAGAGTCTTTATTTTAATTTAAAGCTAAAAATATACTTCTTTTTTAATTTAGATAAATTGATAAACTAGGAAAAAAAGTAGCCAATGAATTAAGTTCTTCCGAGTAAAACGCAACAACCTTAAAAGAATAAAAGTAATCACAACAAAACTGCTATTTAATCAGCTACTAAATTAAATTTAGAAAAATTATAAAGTATGTTGGTTGCCAGTGAATTGGTGTTTTTAACGGATTAAACAAACGAAATCTAAACCCAATTCTTAATTATTAATGAAATTAGACATTAGTGTCTTTACCTACAGCTCTGTTAAAACAATATAGATACTGTTTTTTTCAATATGTGTTTAAAGAGTTTATGCCAAATTAACACTGTTAAAAATGAAAAAAGCAGTTTATCTGATTTACACAAGCTTAAACTATGATAATGGACAAAATAATTTTTAAACCGTATTTTTAAGATTTTAAAGCTTAATAATCTGATTTTTTGTGTTTTTCTTATAATAAATTCTCACACTCGACATTTATCTGCTTAAATTAAATATAAGTTAAAATTAAAAATTCAACTAATTTTTAGATTTATATAGCAAACAGGATATATTAAAAGCCAAAAAAAATTAACGCTTAAAAATTATAAACATAATAATCAAAATTAAACTCGTTCAAACTTAACTCTAATTTAAAATAGAAATAGCAAGGATTATATTAAATTCACAAGCAACAAAATGTAAAAAGGCATTTTCAAATAATAGTCACGTTTACTTAAATAAGAATTAAGGTAACGAAGCTAAAACTTTTTATTAAACTGATCACTATTTATTAAAGCCCTCTTGCACTTATTAAAAAACAAATCAGCATGTAAACTTTTATATTTATAGATATTTTTACAATTATAATAGATAACTATTACCATCTTTCAAAACATATTTAAAACCTATGGGGTGTAGCACATTTTAAAGATAAAAGATGTAATCTGTATTATAGATTAAATTCTTCAAAAAAAAATAAAAAAAAAAAAATGTTCGGATTTATTTAAGCTGTAGTTGTTAATACTTTGTTAGTTTTCTTCGTGTGTTTCTCTGTAATCCGGTCGGGGAACCGCATTGCTGCGTAAACCCCCCACGGCCCTTATGCCAGCTTAATCCCTCTGCCGACGGTCGGCTAGCCTTAGGACTAAGTGTCCCATTGACCCTGAGCTGGCGTTATAATTAGAGACAGTACCATACTGTCTTAGTCTTTTTATAGTGGGGTTATTACGACTAGCGCCCACTTTTGTAACGGCGTCCCGGTTAATGTTCTTTTACCTACCAAAGCGAGGCTCGAACCCGGGCAGTTCGGGAGTGAATCAGCAAGCCGACCACTAGCCCAACGCCGCTATAAAATTCTTCAAATTAATAACTCGACCATAGATATTTTAAAACTGGTGTTGGTGATTAAAATAGAAAAAATATTTATTGCACTTTATGTTTTAAAAATTAGATTGAAAATTTTATTTGGATATGTAGAAATTAGGTTTAATTATCGTTATTACACTAAAACATCAAGTTCTAACAGATTTTAAATGTGAAGGCCAGTTCTGATAATTTAAATAAAACAAATTCTAGGCGGTTTATATGGTATACAAGAGTAAAGATTAACGCATAGGAAAACAATTAAAAGATCATTAAGTTGTGTATAAGATCAAATAAAACATCACATTGCAATAAAACTTGATTTTGAAAAGAATTAATTGGTTAAGCTAATTAAAGCAGCCTCAAATTATTAAAAAGATCATGGTGTCAAGATTGAAGAGTAACAAGTGTTAAAAGTTTTTTAACCACTAAATTTTGTCCAAGTAACAAAAGATTAAAATACCCCTTATAAATTCCAGATGGCTTACTTTAAATGAATTTATGAATTATACGAAATAATAATTACATCTGAAACCATAGATGATTAAACGAAAATGTTATTTTTAGATGTTAACATTGTGGCTCTTTTCTTTGTAAATACCTGATTAAAAATAAGTCATAATGTTGATTAAAAACAGGAAATAACAGTGATCAGAAATTATATAACAGCTTCAAGAATATCACTTATTTTTCAGTAACACCACATTTATTAACCCAAAAAAATAAATATACAGAAGCACCATTTGAAAATAAAAAGAATAAAAATGCTAGTGGGATTGAATAGACGAGAATATAAAAAATCCCGTAAAAATCAGCCTTAAATAATATTAAAGGGTGGAAATTTATCTAAATGCAGTGATTATATACAAAAGAGAATCTGTAAAATATAAAAACAAGTTTATGACATTTTTACACCTTATTAGATTATTGCCAAAAAGATATCATATTCGTAAAAGCAAATGTGCTGAAAGAATAAAGATATAAGTATTCCAATATTTTGTTTCTTCTATAGAAAGTAGGGGCTAGGCTTAAAATGGCGTGATTGAATTAGAAGACTGGGAATTAGTAATTAGGTTTAAAAGAAAAATATATATAATGAAATGCCGATAAAGGGTATCGGAGGGAAAAGCCAAGTCATCTTTGGTTAATTATAAGAGGGGTTTATGAATAAAGTAATTGAACACAAATTTTTATAGGGAAAATGATATAAACTGGAGATTAAAGAAATTTAAAGAATTAAAAAAACTTGGTCTTGCAAAATTGTGCAAGAGAAGTAAGAGCTGAGTAAACTAAACCCAGAAAAAGGGGTAACTAGAGACAAATCAAAATAAAGACTCACATTAAAAGAAAAATAAAATGTACTCTAAATACTTAGAAATATATGAGTATAAACTATAACAAGGAGTACCTTTGCTGTTAGACAAATTCATAACCAAAGTTGTATGGCCTGGAATATTAAAAACAAATGAAAGAAGAAGAGGGTATTGGAGCAAGATTTAAATTAAATGGAGAAATTTTTACTTACTTATGAAAATGACTTGAAATGAAAAATCCAAATTTTAGGCAAGAGTAGAAATGTTTTTTTAAACACAAAATCATCATTAATAATACCTTCAATTTAAAATTAAGAGAGCGTATGTATAATTATTTTAAACCAAGTTTTAACCAATTAAAGAGTGAAATCACAGATTTTAACAAATATAGAAAATGTGATTAATATTTATAATTTAGTATAGAAAAATTTAACAGAATAAAAAGAAAGTAAACTGGAATCATTTATAATCATGTCCGTTTTGTACACAAAATCATAATATCAATTATATAGAAAGTATTAAATGCCTTTTTAAGTGTATTAACCCATTTTTAACGTAACCATATCGATGAAGCGCCTAAGTAGTCTTTTACGCTATTGAGGATAATTAATAAATAAATAAAGTTCTGTTTTATAGGGAGTGTAGGTTCTTTAGTCACTTGCAATTTTTTAACACTTTAAACTTGTTATTTGAGTTAATTCAAAGAATACTAATGGAAAAAACATGTTTTAAAAAAAAAGATTTTGGGTTTAAACCAAGGGTGCTGCAGAGCTATGATCAAAGATAGAGTTGAATTAACACTATAAAGTGACAGTTTGACATTTAAACTAAAAGTAATGGTTTTTCGAACTGTGTGTTTTCACTATTAAAAAAAAAATCGGATTTATTGAAAAGTGGTTGCCTACAGCAAAAAAAGAAGTTTCCTACAAAACTCTGGGGGCCCCTATAGCATCTCTATCCCTCTGCCGACAGTCGGCTAGCCTTAGGACTAAGTGTCCCATTGACCTTGAGCTGGCGTTTAATTATAGACAGTACCATACTGTCTTTGTTTTCACTATTACTTTGATTAATAGAGCTGATTGCTATTAATTTAAACAGCTCAATTAGAATATATAAGATTCTGCCTTGCAGGAGAATAGTGTATATTTTATTTGGCAAAAGTAAACCGCATTCTGAATCGTATATCTTGATCTATTAATGAATTCTATGTTAATATTTTAAGACGTACTTGCTTAATTAAGAACGTGCTACATCTACTGGAATGAAGCAGATTTATTTCATGTTTTAAAATATACATAAGTTTTGATCAAATAACAAAATGGAAATGGTAAAATAAATAAAAAAAATTGATTATCAAACTTAAACTTTAAAATAAAATTTCACTATCACGTTTTGTTACTAGAGAGAAACATTTTGACAAACCAAGCTATTTTAAACAAAAAAAAACAACTTCTAAATTTAAAATTTCAAGTAAAACATTAAATACAGTAATGTCTTAATTTTAGCTAATTTGTGATAAATCAAATCCAAAAGCTCTTTTTATTTTATTAGAGAGACTTTTTAATTTTTTAAAACTTTTCAATCCCACTATGGAAACGTAAGGAGCTCGAAAAAAAACAAACTTGAGAAGAATAGCAAATAAAATTACATCTGATGTGAAACAATAACTTGGGCTAAGAAAATCTTATTTTAATTTCATGGTGAGTGATAATTTTATTACTTTAGATTTAGGCAATTATACATTAATTACTTATAGAATATTTAAAAGAGTTTACAGTAAAAAAGTTATAAAAGTGAAGAAAACAATTAAAAAAAAAAAAGTAATAACATCTCAATCAACCTTTAAAAATTAAAATAAAGGTGTATTAAATCATTATTTTTCGGCATATGTCTGTTATCTTCTTTTTAACAATCGGGTAAATTGATGAAAAAACATCCAGTTTTCATCTTCTATTATAAATGTTTATGATTGATCATGATTTTATACCAATATGTAAATTGATGTTAGCTAAATTCTATAAAAAAGCATACAGTTTTCATCTTCTAATATAAATCTTTGATCATTATTTTATACCAATGTGTAAATCATATGAGGAATAATGTGTTTCTATTAAGATATCGTAATATAAATTTAGTTGTCTTAATAGAGTTTGAATCCTTGTATAAAAAACGGTGAGTATGATGAGATCTTGCTAGTGTAATTTGATAATATAGAATTTCCAGAAGCTGAGTTTTTCTATTACAAGCAGACTTTAAAAGTGAAAATAATTTCAACTGGTGATTAAAAAGATTTCAATTAAATTGATAATATAAGACTTTGGATCTGACAGCAGTATTTAATGATCAAGGTATAAATTCAAATGACTCTTTTAAAGAAATTGGCTAATTAAAAAAGGTTATTATAATGCGGTGATGACCAGTTGAAATTATAGAAATGTGTATTGAATAGATTTTAGAGCCTGAAAAAACGGCATTTAAATAAAGTGAACATAGCAGAAATAAAGAATGTAATTAATTTCATGAGCATCTTTATAAAAGAATTGGTAATTGGAATAGCACTAAAAATAAAGTATTTTTCAGATTAATTTTGTTAAAAATTTTTAATATAAAGTTCATAGGGGCGTAAAAAGTTAAAATTAATTTATTTTAAAAAAGGTTTAAGCGATATTATGTAAATAAAATAAGATTGTTTTAGTTTATTATAATCTAATAAAACCAGAATATATTAATTCAATTTAATAAACCAAGAATTTTAGAATTAATTAAAAATAACACTAATTAAAATACATAACACTTGCTTTCCTTTATTGTAAAAATTACTTAGTTTAAAATTAAAAATAATTTTGAGCAGTTTATATTAACAAATATTATTACAAACAAATAATTCTATCATGATGTACCAATAATATCATCATTGGATGTTTACAGAATAATATATTTTAACTAAATTTAAATGGCATCTAGGAATAAATTAATTCTAAACCATATACTCAACAGATTTAATTAATATACAATAATCATTGTAAGACAATTTGTTATGAACAAGATAGCTTTTAAATCATTAATTGAAATATTTAAAGTAAAATCAAGAGATTTATTAGATGTTGATTGTAAAAGATAATAGTAATATCACAGAGAAATTAAAAACAACACGATTGAGTTGTTTAAAAAGCAATCCTGAATAAGTATTGTCATTTACTGATCCTTAAAATAATCAATCAATATTCCTTTCAATGAACAGAGCAGAAGTCAATTTAATTGTAAATATCAGGATCCTTTAAAAAAATAAAAAACATGTATAATATATAATGAAAGAGATTTTATGTACAAGAATCACCATTTTTATCGTGATATCTTAGACGGCGTCGGGCTAGTGGTCGGCTTGCTGATTCACTTCCCGAACTGCCCGGGTTCGAGCCTCGCTTTGGTATGTAAAAGAACAATAACCGAGACGCCGTCGCAAAAGTGGGCGCTAGTCGTAATAACTCCACTATAAAAAGACTAGCATCAGGCCGTGATCGGGCCTTGTAAAAACAACCGATCTCCTTGGGTAGTGGCGGCAACAATACTCCCATGGCAGTAGAAAGCCTACGTAAGCATAGCGCAGGGGTCTGTAGAGATCCCAAGACAGTATGGTACTGTCTCTAATTATAACGCCAGCTCAAGGTCAATGGGACACTTAGTCCTAAGGCTAGCCGACTGTCGGCAGAGGGATTAAGCTGGCATAAGGGCCGTGGGGGGTTTACGCAGCAATGCGGTTCCCCGACCGGATTACAGAGAAACACACGAAGAAAAACTAACAAAGTATTAACAAATACAGCTTAAATAAATCCGAACACTTTTTTTTTTTTGTACTTATACATTACATCGGAGATAATGTTAATTAAGAAAATAAGAAGTGGGTAAAGAAAGCAGATTAAACATAAATAGTAGAATACAGCATGTAATTAATTATAGAAGTAAAGAATTTAAGGTTTAGCAAAACAGATAGTATTTATAAACAAGTAAATAATAAATCTTTCTTTAAACGTGTTTTACAATGTTCTTGGTATTATTTAAATTAAAAATCAAAAATTAAAGATTCATATTCTATACTATATATTTCATCTTATTTTCAAACTCTATATTTTAATAATTGTTGTTTAAAGAAATAGATAATCCAAAAAAATAATGTTAAGCTAAATTGTTTAATTATATTTGTTATAATCACCAAGATTTGTACCACGAATGTTAATAAATATTTTGGCTAGTAACAATGATAATTAAAAATTAATTTAACCTATTAAAATTTTGCCAGTTAAATCAATTACAATATGAATACAAGATTAGCTTAGACATATCCAAATAGCACAAGATTATTCTTAATTAAGTAGTAAAATATGAATCAACATTTAGATCCAATTAAAACATATAACATCATCGACTAAATTATACCTTTTAAGCAGAGATTTTTTATTAAATATCCATGTTATGATAAATAAGTATGAACTATTAATTAAAAGATTCTAATACATTTAAACTAAAAAATCACAATTGAAGTTTCAAATACTATTTTTAAGCAATCTAATTACCTGGTAAGTTTATTTGTGCAAAAATAAAAAGTAGTTCTTTTAGCTACAATTTTCTGCCCTTTCCTTCCCAATCTAGAGCCAAGCACTACTCACAGTGTCAGCCTGCTATCTAGAAATTTTAAATGATTCTCATTTATTCTTGTAAAAGATTATGAATTTGCGAATTACTAAGGAAGACAATAGGAAGACATAGACATAAGTAAAGAAAGTTTTAAAATCTTTCTTAAGAAGAGAGTCATGCTTGATATAGAACAACTACATTATATAGCTCTAGATAAATAACCCCTTTAGGAGATTTGTAAGATTCATATTATTCTGTATTTTAAGTTCTGTGATTTCTCTGTGAAACTAAACTTAAAAGGTGGCAGCAAAATTTTCAAGTGCACACAGGAGCAAAACGTCTTTAAGCATCTGCTTTCAAATCAGGAAAGAAAAAATGAAGTGACTCAAAACAACAAGAGAAGACGACAAAACTGTGGTGACTGATTTGCATTTTTTAATGCTTAGCTTGGGAGTAAGTTCTTTACTTCAACGAAAAAAACTGAAAATTAAACAGAGTTTTTAAAGCCCATTTCAAAACGATTAATCTTAGAACAATTTTTATCAAAAATTTTATACTTGTTTTTAAATATGTTTCAAGATACGTAATAATTTAAAGTTAAATGATACTATGAAAAAATAAGTTTCACGGACGTAAACTATTTTGAAAATTTTTGTAACAAGAATTGCTGTAGCCCGTACTTTAATAAACAAATTTAAATAAAAAACAGCATTTTTTTTGTATTTCTTTACAATTAAACACTCCAATCTAAAATTATGCCTAAAGATATGTTCTAAACAAACTTTAATGCCATATTAAAGAAATTCAAGATAGATCCACTAATACTGAAAACATTTATTTATTAGCGTAAAAAAGCTGCTGTAAATATTACAAATGTTTTCTACTATGACAATTCAACCCTGTGCGAGAGTAATTGGGTTTATTCTCAATTGTATTCAGTTGTTTCGATTTCACATTGATATTCTTGCGATGTCTTTGGAAAATATTTTCAGAGTTTTTGTAACGTGATATTAAATTGTTCGGCCTTTTAATTCTTAACTCTTTTGAAAAAATATAAATGAATAAAGCCTATTAGGATTCTGAAAATTTAAAAGTCGATTATTTCTAATTAAGAGCATAAAAAGACGTTTTTAATTGTTGTGTCTGTTTAATAATTAATCAAAACTTCAACAAGCTAGAAAACATATTTATTTTGTAATACCACTCTAAAGAATGATTTATTTAAACCAAACAATTGATCCTTGCCATATTTATTAAAAACTCCTTTATACACACGAGTATATTTGCATGTCATTTCAAACAATATTTATCCAGCTGCTATGCATTTTTTAATGGTTTAAATAATCTTCTTAGGTCCTCTATTTGTATTTAATTTAACTTTAATACCCTTAACCAAATGGCAAAAAAACACCGGATTAGAGAGTTCTTAAAATATATACTAGACAGCAGAATATAAGTAAGCATCATAATATCGGTAGAAACTCTTTTTTTTGTCTCTAGTTCTTAATACAGTATTCAAGCGAAATCTCTTTTTTTTTAGAAAACTGATGTACACTACAGTAGAGGTAAAGCTGGAATAAAAGTAGGGGTTAAAAATTCTAATCCCTAATGACATCCGTTATTGCTCATTATTTCTTCTCTCAAGTTTCAGCATACATCATAGAAGTCAGCATCATTCTAATTTTAAAGACCTTTCTTCTTAATTCACTTAAGCATTCATTAGACCTAGAATATTAAAAATTCAAAATAGATGTGTTGGATGTCTCAAGATGAAATTATAAGATCAAGCCAATTTGCTGATAAAATATTCCCAATAATATCCGTTGAATTTACTTGGGCCGCAGTCAAAATTTATTTTACTCTTAAAGCACTTCAATATTTCTTAAGTGCTGAAAATAAAATTAACGTATTGCTTTAGTTTTCTGTTGGTGTCACTATATGTCTAGGAATTGCATTTTAAACTTATAGAACTATAGCAAAAATGTTCAGTTGTTTTCAAACTCTATTGGATCTTTAAGTGATACATCATTGTACAATTATGATATAGTAAAAGCTTGTCAACTAGGAAAATACAAATTATCACTTCTACCTTTTGAAGGTGCACAATTGCGATATACTTTCTTGGTTAATATCTTAGAAGTAATCCAACAAATTGTAACGTTATTTCCAAGTTTTTTTATTTGTTACAATGTCTCTAAAATAAGGTGTTAACGTATGGAGAGAACAAGATAGTGGTTAATTAGTATGCCAAGATTCAATAGTTTATATAAAAATTTAAAAACGACAATTAAAGTCCTTTGAGATCAGTATTTTTTGTATTAAAAGTAAAATTCACAAATTAATTTAAAACCAGATGTATTAAAATCAGTCAGGTATTTAGAGTTGGGTCAAATAAATAAATTAGATTTTAATGTTGCAATTAAATTTAGAAAAAGTTGATTTATACGCTAGAAATACTTTAATACAAAAGAATCTAAGTTTAAATATTTTCAAAATGTAAAACGTAGCAATAACCGGGAGAAGGGATCTGGAACATCTGTTTTTATGAAAAGTTTATTGAAATATTTATATTGATGATGCTTTGTTAGTAGAATCCAAGGTTGAATCTATTAGGAATCTTATTTACTATGTATCACAAAATTCCTACATTTTAAATCAAACGATTCTTGAAAACCTTTCTTATTCACAAGAAATCAACAACAGAGAATATATTTTTGAAATCTGTGAATAATTCGGTTTCGTACATTTTTTAAATCATTAAAAGATGGTTATCACACAAATGTAAGGGAAAATGGTAGGTATCTCAGCGGTGGACAACACCAAAGATTAGCATTTATGAGGTGTATGAACTAACAGCAAAATTAGATCAAAGGACTGAGTTCGAATTAAGGAAAAAGTTAAGGCAAATTGCAACGACAAAACCTTTATTTTGATTCTTCACAATTTGAGTATTTTGAAGAGAATAGATAAAATCATACATTTTGATAACACTGTAATTAGATGTTACAACTCTTATGAATTCATAAGAACCGTAATGATTAAACCAGCGTTTTTATTTTTGTTATAATTTCTTTCACATTTATTTATATTTATTATTCAAGTCTAAAGCACAAGGCTATGTTTAATTAGCGTTGATTATCTAAAAGAATTTCGAAAAAGGCGATGTTATTCTCAAGATCAAGTAGGTGTTGACATTTAAATTAAGGTTGTTTATATAATTTAGAAATAATTAATAAAATTCCATATACTTTATAATGTAGTTAAATAAGCAAAACACATATAACCAGTTAATTAGTAACATATTTCTTTACATGGTATAATTTATTTAATAAAACTTGATTTGTATAAACCGATTCATAATAAAGTTCTTTTGTACTTATGATGTTGCATATTAATGATGCCAATAAATCAATTTTTGAATTGTTAAGGTCTTATTAAAGCCCTTGAGGCCAGTACTATTTAAACATACCCATTTAATGATCATTTTTGGCTTTTAATTAAAAGATAGGAGATTCATTATGTAATTAAGTGATTTTTTTTAAAAAATATTTAAAAAGTGTACTTAATTTTAAAAAGTATTTAAATTTGGAATGGCTTGATTTTATCATCAAAAATTAAGCCCCTTTATTTAAAAATTGCAATTTAACGCCAGAAAGGGGTTTTAATTAATCTATTCTTTTCTATGTTGTTTGTGTAATAATTGAAAAGATAATGTTTTTATCCAAAAGTGTTTATTAATAAGTTAAAGATAAATTAACAAATGTTTAGATTTGAAACTATTTAATTAAGCCAACTCCAATTAATTTGTTCCAGCCTTCAAAGTTTTAAAATTTTAAAGAGAACCAAATATAGCCCAATGGAATTCAATGTTAAATATTTCACTAGAGTTTACTAATATAAAAGGCCCGAAGATAGCACAGAGGTATTTTATTGATGTCCAGTGCAGTGTTTAAAATATTTTACATTTAAAGTCTGTGTTTATAGCAGAAGAGAATTGGAGACAAGTTTTAATCAAGGAACTAGCAAAAGTCTGAAACTTTTAATGTAGATGCTCAATGCAGAAATTTAGCAAACATGATAGGCATTATAATTCAAGAGCCGGGAAAACAATACGAGCAAGATTATTTGTTGTTGTCCCCAATAATTAAAAATAGGTGCCACATCTCAACTATTGAATCTGACGGAGCAGTCATTAAAAATGTAAACTGGCTCATTTTAGATGTTGTAAGTATGCATGGAGAAGTTTTTAAGAACCGCTTATTTAAAAATAAAACATTGGCAGAAGATGATCACAAGAGTAAAACAGTTTACATTTTAAAAATTGAAGTTGAACAGGTTTAATAAAAAGTTTAAACGATTTAATTTTATGTAATTTGAGTATAAATTGGAACACTGATTAGAATAAAATGTGAGTTTTAATATCTATTATAAATTTCCAAATTAAAATTTAAAGTGAAATATGCATAAATCAGTTGTTCACAAATTTAAAAAGATTCCAAAAGCAGCGAACCGTTATATAAATAGAGGATTTATACATGGTGAAACTGAAGCAAAAAAAGAAGTAGTTCTAATTATATTGAGCTTACTATTTTGATTAAATGATATTTATAGCTATTATTATACACTTTAATGATAAAACTTGTTAATTTAATAAGACCATGTTGTAAATTAAAAAATCCGCAAAACCGACAATTAATAAAACTATGAAAAAGTTTTAAGGAGAAATATACATAGAAAACATATAATTTCTTATTCTAAATCTTTGATTTAAAAGGTAAAAGTAGAGTTTGAAAGAGAATCAGAATCTGTGGGAATATTACCAGGGCTGAAAACTAAAATTATTAAATAACCTTAGATATAGATTTAGTTTTAATTTTAATAAATCTTTAAACAAAAGTTAGTTTGACATATTCTTGCTGCAATTTTGATTTTCGTAAAAAAGATGAAGTCATGTTTTGCTGTAAAGTTCAGCTTTCAAATAACTGGTATTTGGGGTCCATAAAATCATTAAAAACCCTAAAAAGTGCCTTGAATAACAACTTATTTAATAACATCCGTTTTCCGAAACAAAACTAGCAATTCCCATATTTTTTGCGATTGAACGATAAAAATTATATCTTTTTTTTGAAGCTTCGACTTTTTGCCCACTACATTCAACTGAACCATTAAGAGCCTTTGTAGTAAGACCAAATTGTTTTTTTGCTCTTACACCAGGATATTTCATTACTCTAGTTTCCCAATATCAAGTTGATACTCTAGCAGCAAGTCTAGGATCTTCTGATACCATCTCTGGTTTATCCCAAAGTTGGTTTCCATAACCCAAATCTAGAGATAAAATTTTGTAGTTCTCAGCAGAAAGTGGAATAAAACC
>NW_027518576.1:0-12070 GCF_051622035.1 Arctopsyche grandis
CAGATATTTATACTTTCATTAATTTGCCCAATTTTTCAAAATTTAAGCAAGTTTAAATTATAGAAAGATTATGAGCTGCATTTTTGAAATACCCCTTGTCTTTTGTTGAGAAGAGTTTTAATTACAAAATCTGGGAAACTACAAGATGAGCTAATATTTACGATAATTTTTATTCAAGATAAATTTGATTAAAAGATCTGAGGATTGAAATGGGTAAAATAATAAATGTTTTTTAAGTTTTTAACTTTTATTTTGCTCTAATTGAAACTGTTTAGTAATCCCGTTTAATAAATCGATTTTTATTTTAAAACTCTTGTCTTATAGCATCGAAGATAAGGAAGGCGCTACTCATTTGGTGTATTTAGTGATTAGATTAAGCGGCGTTGGGCTAGTGGTCGGCTTGCTGATTCACTCCCGAACTGCCCGGGTTCGAGCCTCGCTTTGGTAGGTAAAAGAACATTAACCGGGACGCCGTTACAAAAGTGGGCGCTAGTCGTAATAACCCCACTATAAAAAGACTAAGACAGTATGGTACTGTCTCTAATTATAACGCCAGCTCAGGGTCAATGGGACACTTAGTCCTAAGGCTAGCCGACCGTCGGCAGAGGGATTAAGCTGGCATAAGGGCCGTGGGGGGTTTACGCAGCAATGCGGTTCCCCGACCGGATTACAGAGAAACACACGAAGAAAACTAACAAAGTATTAACAACTACAGCTTAAATAAATCCGAACATTTTTTTTTTTTTTAGTGATTAGATTAAAAGGGGGTTTTCTAAAACAACTTGATTAAAAACTTTTTTAAAAAGTATATCTTTTTACATAATTTATAAGAACAATAATAAATTTCCCATCTTATTTTTGAGATATTTTTAATTAAAAACGAAAGAATTTTTTAACAATAGTATTTAATTATTATAGCAACCAATTTCTAGATTAATGTCATGTTTAGTTGCGTATTTTCTAAAATACTATTTCCACACAAATTCCAATATCATCATTCACTTTTATTGCACAAATCATTAACCTGATTTGTAGAATAAATTATATTTTCTGAGGACATGTTTAAACAAATGGCAAAAGCAAGAATAGAATTGAGCAAACCGCTGTGATTTTCTTCTTTTGCGCCACTGTGTTCAACGGAAAGATTATTAGAGTCGCTTAATTCGGCATTCAACTTATCAGCATCTTCAGCAAATTTAAATAACGAATAAATTGTAAAGTACGAACTTAAATAAGAATATACTAGCATTTTAATGCGCCCATTCTCGGAATTTTCAATGAGTATTTTATTACATGCGGTTGCAAATTTCGTGTGCAGCGTTTCCCCCATGTTGTACAATTCAATAAATTTTTGCATATTATAAATAAAAGGAGTTGATAAATCTTTTTCATTTAAAAAATTTGTGACTTCTGCCGTTTTAGAAATGTCCTTTTTATCATTGTACAAAGATTTTTGGTTAAAAACGAGAATCAGAATTTCAAAGCAATCATCTAAGCATTGTTTGATTTTTTTAAGATCAGATTTTAGCTCCTGTTCGCTTTCTTTCGATTTTAATTCAAGACTTACTTGATCAATACAGTATTCCATTTGTTTTACTGCCATTTCAATTGTATTTTGGCCGTAACTAGAGCATTTTAGCTTATTTTGATTATACTTATCCTTTAAAATTTGAATACCTGCTTTAATTGTAGTGTTATCAACTTTCCAATTTAAAATGGCATCAGAAAGCCACAAGTCATTGGCAAGATATGATTCCAGGGAATAAATAACGCTATCTTCAAGAGTTTTCATCTCGATATTAAATGTTGGTTTGATATCTTCGTTTTTATAAACAATTTGTTGGCAATTTTGATACTCTTCTGCCATCGCAAAAACAGTTTCAAATGCTTTTTCATTGTAATTTATAAAAAGTTTTTTGTATAAATCAAGGCCGGTAAGTAGTGTTTTAACTGGCTTAACTAGCATAAGTTTTGTAAGTTTTAGAAACATGGGTGGGTAATAAAAAAAGATTTAAATAGTAAAAAAACTGTCAAAATAAAGTTTGAAATTATATTTTATTGAGATTTTAAATTATCTCTATTTTAAAATGATGGAAATAATAAATATCAAATTATTGTAAATGAATTTTTTTATAGTCTCTTTTGATGATTATTTGATAAAGTATATTCTGCCATAACACTTCTTTATAATTTTATTTAATTAATGTTTTTTATGAAATAAACAATTAAATTAAATTAAATAAAATTTGATTTTTGTCAAAACAAGTGTCAAAAATTATTTGTATAAAGCAAACAACAAAAGTATAAAAAATGTTTATTAAAGCAATTCATTAATAAATTATTGTTCAGAAGTACTAAAATATTTACAAACTTATTTTTTTTAAAACCAAATCATATTAAAGGATGATAGTTTAGGTAAAATCATATTATACTACTGTTCGTTAGAAACTTCTTATTTAATTTTTCAATATTTTGAATAAAACTCTGGAAAAGGAAACTCTGTCATTGTGATTTTGTTTAAAAAGGTTTTCATAAAGACATTCTGTCATTGTGATTTGTTTAAAAAAGTCTGGAAAAGGAAACTCTGTCATTTTGATTTGTTTATAAAAGTATTGATAAAGACATTTTGATTTGTTTAAAGAATATTAGAGGAACCCGAAGTTCAATATACTCACATATTCCACTTTATATTTTACCTTTTTTCATATTAAAAAAGCTTTTTTTGATAAATCTCCAGGATTTTAATTAGATGTTTCCCTCCTTTTTTCCAATATACTTGAATCCAATGATAAGCAATTTAAATGTTTGTTAAAATACACGAATCAACAGCAATACAACAATGCTTGAAGTCAATTGTATCTAAAATTTACTTAATCTTAGAATCTAAAAAAGGTATTTATTAAAAGTAGTAATCATGCAGTAAAAATCAGATCAACTCTTATAGCTCTCTATTTCTTGCCGGCAATCACCTTGTCCTAAAACTAAATGCCCCATTTATTTTAACTTGGAGTTGTATTAGAGACAGTACCACATTGGCCGATCTTAGAATCTAATTCAATTTGTTGATCTTTGTTTGCATATCTACTTGAACAAGTAAACAAGAACTAGAATCAATTGAATTTAATTTCTTCGTAGTTTCCCATAATAATTAATGTTATTACATTAAATCTTATTTTCAAAACTTGAATTATTTCAAGCACAATTGCTAATAACAAAGCGCCAAATTGATTATCAAACGAGTTAATTTGTTATTTTTTTTAAAACTCAAACTTATAAAAAGTTGAATATATTTATTATTGTTATAATCAGTCAAGATTAATACCCCTAATGTCAGTAAATATTTTAATTAATAACAATTATACTTAAATAAATACCCATGTTTACCCCAAACTCTTACTTAAAATGTCTTTTTGTAGTTTAACAATTTCAACTAAAACATCTTTTTATTTATATTTTCGGTATACACAATTAGTGCTACTTAAGACTTAATTCTTCCTGTTTTAGACAATTCCTCAACTCATTAATTTTATGTCTATGCAAATACACAAAATCTTTTTAAAATCATTAGAATTCTAAAAAGCAACCAATTTAAAACGCTTAAGATTTGTTATACAAAATTATGCTTACAAGAAATCCAAAGAAACGATTTTTTGTTTAAAAACGGTTTACTGCAAGATTTATTACCGTAATTATGCTATAAATACCTTTTTTTAAATTTAATACTCTTATGTACTCTTTTGGCAAAAAAATTGAAAAAAGTTTTATATATGACAATATAATTATTACTATAATTTAATTTATATATAACAGTGGAATTAAACTGATTTATTTTGAAAACATGCTTTATATATAGCAGTGTAGAAAAATGATTTATTATAAATATGGCAAGAAATTACAGATAGAGTTAATTAGGAGGTGGGTACGGAGATAAAATATATGTTTGCTGAAGTTATATTTTAAAGCAATATAGTATTATTCACCATTAAAGTTGTGTTTTAGGTATTAAGTAATAGCTTTGTAGGAAGAACCTGTCTTCTTAAGCCCAGCATCACTTTCTGGAGGGGTTGGATTGAAACGTCTAAGCCGGGCATGTTACCACAAAGGAAAATGAACCTGTCTTTTTAAGCCCAGCATCACTTTCTAAGGGGTTGGATTGAAACGTCTAAGCCGGGCATGTTACCACAAAGGAAAATGACACTGTCTTCTTAAGTCCAATATCACGTTCTGGTGGTTGGATTGAAACGTCTAAAAAAAAATGTTCGGATTTATTTAAGCTGTAGTTGTTAATACTTGTTAGTTTTCTTCGTGTGTTTCTCAGTAATCCGGTCGGGGAACCGCATTGCTGCGTAAACCCCCCACGGCCCTTATGCCAGCTTAATCCCTCTGCCGACGGTCGGCTAGCCTTAGGACTAAGTGTCCCATTGACCCTGAGCTGGCGTTATAATTAGAGACAGTACCATACTGTCTTGGGATCTCTACAGACCCCTGCGCTATGCTTACGTAGGCTTTCTACTGCCTTGGGAGTTATTGTTGCCGCCACTACCCAAGGAGATCGGTTGTTTTTACAAGGCCTGATGCTAATCTTTTTATAGTGGGGTTATTACGACTAGCGCCCACTTTTGCGACGGCGTCCCGGTTATTGTTCTTTTACCTACCAAAGCGAGGCTCGAACCCGGGCAGTTCGGGAAGTGAATCAGCAAGCCGACTACTAGTCCAACGCCGTCACGGATTGAAACGTCTAAGCCGGGCATGTTACCACAAAGGAAAATGACCCTGTCTTTTTAAACCCTGCATCATGTTCTGGTGGTTAGATTGAAACGTCTAAGCCTGGCATGTTACCACAAAGGAACAATGGTTACATGAACCTTGCCTTTTTTAAAAACTTTGATATTCAATTTTTTAGCTAGTGAAGGCACTTCTTTTTCTCTAAATCTAGAACTTTTTTTAAGTTTCAAAATTATTACAAAATGTTATCTTTTATAATTACATAAATGGCGATGAATATAAATATTCGTTTTTTCTAATAAAAAATAAACCCCTTAATCAATGTCATTCCTTTTCCACCCTACAGTCCTTTCTTTACTTTTAAAATTTAAAAAAAAAGGAAAAAAAGATATTCTTAGAGATATTTTAATTCTAATTTTAGATAACACAATAACAATTGATACTACTTATCTTGCTAAAATACTCTTCAGTTATACAAATATATCAATAAGGGAATCCTTTAAGAAAAAAACGAGAAAATCTATAGGAAAAGAAGGCAGGGAAGCAAATGAATGTGGCACAACAAGGGAAACATTTGAAAACGAAATGAGGGAAGCAATTGAAAGTATCATAAAAGACGTTTTTATAAAAAAGAAAACTAAAAATATTTATATTTGTTATAGAAAAGAGAACATTTCTTATAAATACAATGATTTGCTAGTTTTAAAAAGAAGAGAAGAACCATCAAAGATAGGGGATTGTTGTAGTGCCCGCAGTAATTGTGTTATGGGTGATTGCTGTAATACAGGAGATTTGAAAAATACAAAAAACTGCAGTGTTACAAATTTTATAAGCAATTTACAAGAAGATGAGAACTTTACAGTTGAAATAAAAGATAATTCTGAACAAAATAGCACTTTAAATTCATCATGCAATCTAAACACATCATTTAATATAATTGAAAAAATTAATAGAACAAGTGAAAGAACGGCGAAAGTTTTTATACCAGGAAATGGAATATTTCTAAAAAAAGCGTTTACATTAAGAAATGATACTCTGGCCAATCAAGTAGCAGTTAATCATTTACAGGGCAAACGCTCACCAAACCATGCACTAGGCAATCAAACATTCAATTCGCCGGCCAACCAAGGACAAGAAAGCCAACCTGTCAACCACACATTCAATGCTCCAGCTAATTACACATTAAATAACTCAACTACCAATCTTGGCAATCACACATTCAATTCGCCGGCCAACCAAGGACAAGAAAGCCAACCTGCCAACCACACATTCAATGCTCCAGCTAACTACACATTAAATAACTCAACTACCAACCTTGTCAATCACACATTCAATGCTCCAGCCAACAACACATTAACCAACAACCTTGCCAATCACACATTCAATGTTACAGCTAATAATACACTACCCCAATCAGTTAACCACACAATAGCCCTTTCTTCACCTATTACAAATCCAAAAAACACACTAAATTTTATAAAAATTCAATCAAATAAATCTGGGGGTATTGAAAAATTTGCTCCACTAATGAATAAAAAAGCTACGTTTATTTATAACAGAAATAAAATTTGTTATGAAACTCAAAGAAAAAGGGATGATTTGATAACCCCGGTTAAACTTCAATTTATTAAATTTTTTGATCAATGTAAACCTCCAATTTATAGAAAAAGCAATTTGTTAAACACCATTGTATTTAGTAACCGTAAAATATCGGCGGTTCTTTCATATGAAAGTGAATCATCGGAAGAATGGGAAAATTTAGAAAGTAAAGAGACCGATAATCAGGAAAGTAAAGAAAGTGAAACAGAAGAAGAAATTGGAAATGAAGAGTGGGTAGAAAAAGATTCAGAAGAAGTTGATCTCTCTAGAAATAATAAAAAACCAACTTTTTTAAATGAAAAATTAATAATTGAAAAATATTACA
Source organism: Arctopsyche grandis (assembly GCF_051622035.1). Classification (NCBI taxonomy): domain Eukaryota; kingdom Metazoa; phylum Arthropoda; class Insecta; order Trichoptera; family Hydropsychidae; genus Arctopsyche; species Arctopsyche grandis. Next base: position 6,650 of record NW_027518576.1, read on the forward strand.
ATGAAGGAAAGTTTAAAAATGCAAATTTAATAAAAAGTGATAATTTTACAAAAGAATTAATTTTAGAGTTAAAGGACTTTGAAGTCACTTTTAAAGGGACAGAAGAAGAAATGATTAAAGAATTTTCAATATTTTACAATGTAACTGAAAGTCGAATTGTTGAAATTATTAAATAATTGAAATTAGAAAAGTTATTGTATTAAGATCAGGTGTGTAAATTAAAAGTATGTAAATAGTGTGTTGTATTAAGGGTAGTGTAGTAAAGTATGTAAATAGTGGGTTGTAAAATGGATCGGAGTGTCACTGTTGCTTAAGCCTGAGTTACTTCAACTAACGAACCTAATGAACAAGACAGTATGGTACTGTCTATAATTAAACGCCAGCTCAAGGTCAATGGGACACTTAGTCCTAAGGCTAGCCGACTGTCGGCAGAGGGATAGAGATGCTATAGGGGCCCCCAGAGTTTTGTGGGCAACTTCTTTTTTTGCTGTAGGCAACCACTTTTCAATAAATCCGATTTTTTTTAGTGTGTTGTAAAAGGGTAGTCTATTAGCCGAGTATATAAAAGTATTTTGTTTAAATTTTTTTTATCATAGCAGTCAATTTATTCTGGTTAATGTATTGTATTAAAGCTATATAAATAAAAGCACTGCTTAGGGGTATTTTATTAGAACCAATTTAAAATAAATAGAAATACTTATAATTTAGAACCCCTTTTTATTTGAGGCAGGAAATAGACCTTATTAGGGTCTTTAGAGAGCTTATAAAGCCATTTAGTTTAAATAATTCGAGTACTTTGAAATCAGCAATACTTGCATTTGATTTCGGCCTTTAGGGCTTATAAAGCCATTCGATTCAGAAGAATTTAAGTCACAGTAAAATCATTAAACACACATTATTTAATTAAGGTTTCTGGCGCGATTCTATCAGCAAGCATTACACTACTGTGAGATTTTTAATCAACAGTAACACCCCATTTGATTGGTGAGTTACTAGCGAATGAATTCAGGAACACTTGAGTACTGTGAAATGTCATAACACCCCTCTGACATTGCTTTAAGCGCCTTATTCTTTTAGTTATTTAACACTCACTCTATTATTTTTCCAATATCAAATTTTATTTAAATCGATGATATTTGTTACTGAATTAAGATCTATTTAATTATAAACTGGTTAAAAAACAAATTTATTAACCAATTGATCTTACTTAACCCACAAAAAGGGAAACTTTTAAAAAGATATTGTCTTGTGCCATCGAAGATGGCGTAAGCTATTCATCTTTAAAGTATTTGATCATTGAGGGTATTTATTTAAATTATATTAATAGAGGATAACACAACAGATATAAACTGGTTATTTATTTAAAAGTTAAAAAACAAAATAAAAAGTGCTTTTTTTAATTTTAGAGCGGCCTTTGACCAAGTTGGGGGGTTATTTATGTAATTAATTAAACCTTTTTTATTTAAAAATTCTCACAGAGCAATCAAAAAAATCTGGGAAATTAGACATCTTTTGATAATATAACTGAATATCTCCTGCTTCTTTTAAAGGCCAGTTTTTTTGAAGATCAGTGATAATTAACACACCTTTTGATAATATATGTTGAAATAGTCTTAAATAAATAACCCTTAATGTCTAATAGGTCTACAGATAACAACAATATACCACAATATCTCTGCCCCATTTGTAGCAAGCAACATTTTCAAAAATATTGGTGTTTTTTTACATAATAATTGCTAACTGTAAAGTAGTCATATTTATAATAATCCATTTTTTTCAAAACAAAAAAATCAGTAAAACACGTTCTTTTTTTAGCGTTTTTCCGCGTTGTATTTATTTTTAACTGCCAAAATACCTTCTAATATTATAATTAAACCCCCGTTCTTTTCAAATGGCAAAATTTTACACTACTCTTGTTTTCAACTCTCAGATAACTTGTCAATATTACACATTCACCCATCATATCGTCCACCAATCCTGTTTCCACATTTATTATTTCACTTAAATACACCACTCTTCCATCTTATCTTCCACCAATCCCATTTCCACCTCTATTATTTCACCACAATCACTCAAATACACCACCCATCCATCCTATCTTAATACATCCAACTTCCACTTTCACATCTATTATTTCACCCAAATACACCACTCTTCCATAATTCCCATTCCACTCAAATACATCTCACACATTCATCCTATCTTTCATCCATCCCCTCTTCCACATCTATTATTTCCATCCCCTTCACATCCCCCCTTCCACACCCACTCAAATACATCTCAGACATTATTTTTTCTCCTGCTCTTTCTAAAATTTTTCTAATTTCTTTATCCCCCAATAAATGGATGCAACAACAGCTTACAATTTCATTAGGAGTCGTTTTGTTCCTTTAAGATACACTAGAACTCTAATAAAAACTTTTAATTTAAAAATTAAATATGGAATTTTCTCTTTAGATGAGAGTTCTGTTGTAAAATCTATTATTTTACAATTTTTAAAAGATAGAAATTTTACTATGAAAGATTTAAAGAAATATTTAATTGAAGATACTGACTTCCCTATTCATGATCTCTTGTTTATTTGTACTGAAGCTTGCCCTTTAAGAACTTATAAATCTGTACATACTCACATTATGTATTCTTATAACCCTTTTATTTATGATAAAATTTTTTCAGAAGATTGTGATATTCAATTATTAGATCTTGTAAATCAAAAAGGTTTTAAATGGAAAGAGATATCTTATCATTTATCTAAATTTAAAGATTTGTGTTTAGGTAGGTATAGACAGTTAAAAGGGGAAAACTCAAAATTAATAACTAAAAGTATAATTGAAGAATTATTAAAGAATATGCCAGTATTAGATGAAGAATGGGAAGTGTTATGTAAAGAAATGAAATTAAGTAGAAATTACATAATGAGATCTATAGAGAAATATTTAAATGGTAAAGAATTAAAATTACCAAAATGTAATATAAAAGAAATAGAGTTGTCACTATTAATATTAATACACAATCATTATTGTAGATTTAATATAAATATAGAGGGGGTGATAAGTTTTTTAGAAAAGGACCCACTAGTAAATGAAATAGTAGAGAGAATTGACGGGAGCACAACGCCCTTTGTATCTGTAAGGGGACCAAGGAACCCGAAAGAAAAGGAAATTGACGGGAACACAGCAGCAACTGCAAGAGGTTTAAAAAAGCCAAAAGAAAATGAAATTGCCGACAAAACAGATGTGAGCACAGAAGCCGCTGTATCTGCAAGTGGTTTAAAGAAGCCAAAAGAAAATGAAATTGCCGACAAAACAGATGTGAGCACAGAACCCGCTGTATCTGCAAGAGGTTTAAAGAAGCAAAAAGAAAATGAAATTGCCGACAAAACAGATGTGAGCACAACATCTGTTGTTTCTTTAAGGGGATTAGGAATTGAGAAAGAAAAATGAAATTGTAGATAAAAGAGATGAGAGCACAGAAGCCGCTGTATCTTTAAGAGGTTTGGGAAATGAGAAAGAGGGAAGTGTAAGGAATGGAGAAGAGGAGGGAAAGCCCTGTATGGGGAACAGAGATTTAGAGGGCTTAGTAGTTGTTGAAAATAGAGAAAACAAGGGCAAAATAGGTGCTGTGAATAGTAGAAAAATATGTAAAGATGAAGCAAGGGGTACTCTGGAGGGCCAACAGGAAGTTGATGATTTAATATGTGTGAAGAATGGTACGGTGGAGAATGAAATGTGCTTAAAAAGTAAGGATGGTAAACTACAAGGGAATCCACTGTCAAATAGTAAAGATGTGACACTACAAGCTAGTAATATTTGCCAGACTGGGAAAGGGGCAGATATTACACTACAGGGGTATCCACTGTCAAATAGTAAAGATGTGACACTACAAGCTAGTAATATTTGCCAGACTGGGAAAGGGGCAGATATTACACTACAGGGGAATCCACTGCCAAATAGTAAAGATCTGACAGTACAGGCTAGTAATCTTTCACAGACTGAAAAAGGGGCAGATATTACACTACAGGGGAATCCCCTGGCAATTATTAATGATCCATCGTTATTAGTCGGCACTTTAGATGGGAGTTCCGATGATGAATTTGATGAAATGATCTTAAACATCTCTAAAATACAAAAGGAAAGTAAAAGTCACACAAAATTTTTAGAAAAATTCTTAGAAGTTTTCTTTTTAGATCCCAATTTCCATTTAGATGTTATAATTAATAAAGATGATATTTTCTGGTTTAATATAACAAGGGAAATGGTAGTTACAAAAGCTGAAGCTTTAGCTAAATACAATTTACTGAGTAGAAAATACAACTGGAAAACATTTAAAGATATTTATGACTCAATAGTTAAGATGGCATATGAGTATGTTATGGTTAAAATAAAGGAAAAGCTGCTAGAGAATAAAAAGGGATTGGAAGAAGTTAAGGGAGAGTGTGTGGGACTGAAGAGTGGAGGCAAAGGGGGACTAGAATTAAAACGAGAAGCTGCCATTTTAGAGAAAAAAGAAGTGGATAATGTGAGAGAAGACAGAGACAATGCCGGACTAGACGTGAAATGTGAAACTGCCATTTTAGAGAAAAAAGAAGTGGAGAATGTGAGAGAAGACAGAGACAATGCCGGACTAGAAGTGGAATGTGAAACTGCCATTTTAGAGAAAAAAGAAGTGGAGAATGTGAGAGAAGACAGAGACAATGCCGGACTAGAAGTGGAATGTGAAACTGCCAGATTAGAGAAAAAAGAAGGGGAGAATTTTGAGGAATTTAAAAGAGTAGTTGATTCTAGAGAAAAACTAGTGGATAAGGGGGAAAATATTAATGAGAAACTCAAGGATGAAACGGAGACTTATAGACTAGAGAAGATAAATAGAGACAATGGGAGAGTAAAGGAAGTAAAAGGAGAAGAGAGTGAACTAGAAATAAAAAGTGGCGATGTTTGTTTTAGGCTAGAAGATGAAGGGGCTACTATTAGAGATGAGAGAGTTGAGGAAAGAAGTGCCAGTGGCCGACTAGAAGACAAGAGTGAATTTGATGCTAAAGATAAACTAAAGGAAGTAGAAACTGAGGCTGATGGCCTAGACAAAGAAGAGGGTAATGTGAGACTTGAGGGTGAAGGTGAAAAGGGTGCCAGTGGTGGACTAGAGGATGTAAAAAAGGAGAATGGTGTTCTAGACAAAGAAGTGGTTAATGTGAGACTTGATGGCGAAGGTGAAAAGGGTGCCAGTGGTGGACTAGAGGATGTAAAAAAGGAGAATGTTGATCTAGAAGAGGATGTTATTGGACAAGTAAGAGATACAAGTGAATCTGACAGACTTGACAATGTGAGACAAGAGTATGGAGAAGGAGAGAGCGTCATTGGTAGACTAGAGGGAGTAAAAAGTGAAACTGGCATACTGGGTATTGAGGAGGACAATGCGAGAGTA